>NW_020825440.1:0-129264 GCF_003286085.1 Drosophila persimilis | reverse complement strand
ACGAGCAACGGCTCTTAATCGCTTCACGCGATTACCATTTGGTTTGAAAATAGCTCCCAATTCATTCCAAAGAATGATGACTATCGCATTCTCTGGACTTGAACCATCACAAGCATTCCTCTATATGGATGACTTAATAGTAATCGGTTGTTCCGAAAAACACATGCTTAACAATTTAATTAGTGTTTTTGACATGTGTAGGAAACACAACTTGAAACTACATCCTGAAAAATGTTCATTTTTCATGCATGAAGTCACATTTTTGGGCCACAAATGCACAGATAAGGGAATCTTACCAGATGACAAAAAGTTTGACGTCATATTAAATTATCCAGTCCCACATGACTCTGATAGCGCTAGACGTTTTATAGCATTTTGTAATTACTACAGACGATTCATCAAAAATTTCGCCGATTATTCTAGGCATATAACAAGATTAAATAAAAAGAATGTTCCATTTGAATGGACTAATGACTGTCAAAATGCATTTGAATATCTTAAAGCTCAATTAATAAAGCCTACTCTGTTACAATATCCAGATTTTACGAAAGAATTTTGTATAATCACAGATGCTAGTAAGCAAGCCTGTGGTGCAGTGCTAACACAAGCCCACAACGGGACTCAACTCCCAATAGCTTACGCATCGAGAGCATTTACCAAAGGAGAAAGTAACAAAAGTACGACGGAACAAGAGTTAACAGCTATTTATTGGGCAATCACCAAATTTAGACCCTATGTCTACGGAACTCATTTCATAGTAAAAACAGACCATAGACCACTAACATTTTTGTTTTCAATGACAAACCCCAGTTCTAAATTAACGCGTATGAGACTTGAATTAGAGGAGTATAATTTTACTGTAGAGTACCTAAGAGGCAAAGATAATTTTGTAGCCGATGCATTGTCACGGATAACAATATCTGAACTAAAAGACATACAAAATAAAGTCCTGAAAGTCACTACCAGGTATCAAAGTAGACAAAAATTCTGCGCAGAAAACAACAAAGTAGAGAAGCCAAAGCAATCTACCGAAACAGCTTCTCAGCCCAACGTATACGAAGTCATTAATAATGATGAAGTACGTAAAGTAGTGACCTTGCATATAAAAGATATGCTATGTTTCTTTAAACATGGTAAGAAAATTATAGCAAGAATTGATATTGGAGATTTATATACTAATAATGGAAATATTGACTTAGGACAACTATTTCCAAGGCTAGAAAAAGAAGCCGGTATATTAAAAATCAGCCAATTGAAAATGGCACCGTGGGAAAATATCTTTGAAAAGGTTTCAATAGATAATTTCAAAATTATGGGCAATAAAATATTGAAAACATTGAGAGTAGCGCTACTCAACCCGGTGACCACATTAACAAATGTTAAAGAGAAAGAAGCTATATTGTCTACACTACATGATGATCCAGTACAAGGAGGTCACACAGGCATTGCAAAAACCTTGGCCAAGGTCAAAAGACATTATTACTGGAAAGGTATGACTCGCGATATAACAGAGCACATCCGGAAATGTCAGAAATGTCAAAAAGCAAAAACAACAACAAATATAAAGACCCCTTTAACAATTACAGAAACCCCGATGAAGGCTTTTGACAGAGTGATAGTGGATACAATTGGTCCACTACCCAAGTCAGAAAAAGGCAATGAATATGCAGTCACGCTCATATGTGACTTGACTAAATATCTAGTTGCTATACCTGTCGCAAATAAAAGCGCAGCAACCGTTGCAACGGCAATATTTGAATCATTTATTCTCAAGTACGGTCCAATGAAGACGTTCATTTCGGACATGGGAACGGAATATAAAAATTCAATTATAAACGATTTGTGCAAATATTTAAAAATAAAAAATATAACATCAACTGCACACCATCATCAAACTGTTGGAACAATAGAGAGAAGCCACAGAACATTTAACGAATACATACGATCCTATATATCAGTAAATAAAACTGATTGGGACGTATGGCTTCCATATTTTATTTATTGTTTCAATACAACCCCCTCTATGGCACATAATTATTGTCCATATGAGTTAGTATTTGGTAAGACTAATAATCTACCAAAATATTTTGATAGCATAAGTAATATAGAACCTATATATAACATAGAAGACTACGCTAAAGAAAGTAGATATAGATTAGAAGTAGCATACAAAAGAGCAAGAAATATGCTCGAGTTAAATAAACAGAAAAATAAGGAATTATATGATTTAAAAACTAGGAACATAACGCTATCAATAGGAGATAAAGTTCTACTAAAAAACGAAGTAGGCCATAAGCTAGATCTTAAATACACAGGGCCCTATATAGTTGAAAAAAATCGAAGATAATGATAATATAGTTATTTCCGGAAATAAGAATAAAAAACAAACAGTTCACAAAGATAGGTTAAAATTTTTTAATTCATAACAGACACAAAATAAAACAAAAAAAAAATACAAAAAAAAAAATTTAATTATACAAGATGTGCAAAAAGATATATATACACAAAAAAAAAAAACATTAAATACATTACAAATACAAAAAATCCTCAAATCAAAATTTTTATATATATAAAATAAATTTAAGTAAAATAACTACATTTAATTACGTTATTTTTCAAAAGGAGGGAGATGTAGTATGTGCATATATTGAGTGTACACTGTACCCAATGGTTAACAATAAATGTATCAGCAACACATTGTTGCAGTACACAAACAAAACCACTTCAAGTGAGCGTGCAATATGATCGCCGCTTATGCGCTAAGCTAAGTCAGCATTCCCACGCTGACCACTTGAAGCATATATATATATATACATATGTACATACGGCTCTTGCCCTCTCGATTATGCTGATAAGACAAATATGTATGAAGCCGCTCCGCTGTTGGCGTAACCGGCAGCGCAGCTATGCGGTCTGATTTATAAGAATAAATTCAATAAAGACATTCAAAAAACCGAAGTCAAACGGCACAGACGTGCCAGTGTTATAATTACAATAGTGACATATTACACAATACTTCGTATATTGTTTTAATACAACCCCCTCTATGGCACATGATTATTGTCCATATGAGCTAGTTTTCGGTAAGACTTCAAACTTACCAGTTCAATTTAATACTATAGATAGAATAGCACCTCTATATAACATAGATGATTACTCTAAAGAGAGTAAATATAGATTAGAAATAGCATATAAACGAGCAAGCATTATGCTCGAGGAGCATAAAATTAAAAATAAACATCTATATGACTTAAAGTTAAAAGATTTAAATTTAGCTGTAGGAGATAAAGTTTTATTGAAAAATGAAACAGGACATAAGCTAGATTTTAAATATATAGGACCATATAGAGTAGAAAGTATCGGAGAAAGAGATAACGTCATAATCTCCGATAATAAAAACAAAACTCAGAAAGTACATAAGGATAGGTTAAAGATTTGCAATTATTAATCATTTTTAGTATGGCCATACATAAATATAAACCATAAAAATATACTACTCTGCATTTATATTCAAATAACTTTTAAATTTTATCAATATTAATTAAAGTTCAATATTCTAATAAATGACTTAAAAGAAAAAAAAAATATATATATATAAATTGTCTTTTTAAGAATACATAACTCGTATACATATATAGTAAAAGCTAAAAATAAAATAACTTCATTATATTACGTTATTTTTCAAAAGGAGGGAGATGTAGTATGCTCATATTAAAGTAAAGTAAAGTATTCATTATTACGAATACCCACTGTACCGACGGTACTTAAAGAATACACACTGTAACACTTTGTTTCAGTGTTTACGTAACAATAAAGTCCCAGACATTCTGGGTGATCGTATTACGATTCACTCAAGAATGCCTCGAGCGACCCAAGTGCAGCGTCAGCATGTTCCCATGACTTGACGGCACTAATATACATGCATACACACATATATCTTCCCTCGCGCTCTCGCTGCCAACAGCGCTGAGCATATTCACACATATACATACTAACATATAAGAGATAAGAACACATAGTTCTGCCGCTCCGCTGCCGGCGTCACTGGCAGCGCAGCTCCGCGGCTTTTGGCTTACAAAAACCCAAAACACAATTGTAAAATTGAGAACATAAACGACAATAAAAGAGATCGGAGGGTTGAGCCCCAACGATCCAGAAAAACGGATTGAACATCGATTTACATGGCGACCGTGACAGGACCATATATGTCCTACGCGATGGATCAATCTAAGGATTGAAAAAAAAGGAAGGGTATATAGATATGTGTGTCCATGAGAAAAAAAAAATTTTTTTATTGAAACGAATAAATGAATAGCAAATAATTAAAAAAAATTTAGATAGAGTTTAAAAACGAACATAGAGGACTTGGCAATGACAAAGGAGGAATATCAGACCAAAGTATATCAATGAAAAAAAAAAACAAAAAAAAAAGAATACATAAAAAAAAATACACTAAAACAAAAAAAAAGGAAGACTAACCTAAATGTGACCTAGTAGATAATGTATCAGGACAACTGCAAAAACTCTGAAAAAAAATCGTACAAAAAAAAAATATAAAAACTTCAAAATGCATTGGTGTGTGTGTCCCGTTCGTGTAATCGCCGACGCGCCAGGTCCCCACCTCAGCCCCGTGCCACACGGAACCGCCTCCTCTCCGTCCCCGACCCAGCCATCAGTGGGTAGACGGGCATCGGTAGCACCAGCTCCGGGTCAGGCCAAGGCCGACTTCCAACACGGCCAATGGCCAATGGACAATACGGTCCATCAGTCCATCATATGGTAAAGCACAAGCAGCACGCTCTCGTGAGCGGCGCCCCCTCGTCGCCCTCCGCCCTAAGGGGCTTGCGCGCTGAGAACGGCCGGCGGTGGCACTGCGGTACGGTCCGAGTCTGGCTGGACAGGATAGGCACAACCGTCTCGGACCGGACCATAATGGATGAGGTGCGTCCACAAAAATAACCATAGAGATGTTTAAGGCAAATTCTAAATGAACAAAAGTATAAACCAAAAACAATTGTAACGAGAAACAAACGAATTCCCTATAAAGGCAAAGAGCAAAAACTATCCAGTCCCACATGATGCGGACAGCGCTAGACGATTTATTGCATTTTGCAATTATTATAGACGTTTTATTAAAAACTTCGCCGACTATTCCCGGCACATAACTAGATTATGTAAAAAGAATGTCCCCTTTGAGTGGTCAACTGAATGTCAAAATGCATTCCAATATTTAAAAGATAAACTTATGGAACCCACTCTGTTACAGTACCCAGATTTTCAGAAAGAATTTTGCATAATCACCGATGCTAGTAAACAAGCATGTGGAGCGGTTTTAACTCAAAACCATAACGGACTCCAACTCCCATTAGCATATGCATCACGTTCATTCACAAAAGGTGAAAGTAACAAAAGTACTACAGAACAGGAATTAGCAGCAATTCATTGGGCAATTACCCATTTTCGACCATATATCTATGGTAAACACTTTACAGTAAAAACGGATCACAGACCACTAACATACCTATTTTCAATGGTCAATCCTAGCTCAAAACTCACACGCATGCGGCTCGAATTAGAAGAATACGACTTTACAGTCGAGTATCTAAAGGGTAAAGATAATCATGTAGCAGATGCGTTATCAAGAATAACCATCACAGACCTAAAAAACATACAAAATACGAATAAAGTCCTGAAAGTCACTACCAGGCAACAGAGTAGACAGAAATCCTGCGCAGGAAAAGAACAAATAGAATTGCCTAGGCAATCTCTAACAAAAGCTTCAAAGCCCAACGTATATGAAGTCATCAACAATGACGAAGTACGTAAAGTAGTGACCTTGCATGTAAATAATAATTTATGTTTTTTCAAACATGGAAAAAAAATTACTGCAAGATATGATGTTAGCGATTTGTATACTAATGGAACCCTTGACTTAGGTCAGTTTTTCCAAAGGCTTGAAACGCAAGCCGGTAAACAAAAAATCAGCCAACTCAAAGTGGCACCGTGGGAAAATATCTTTGAATACATTTCAATAGATAATTTTAAAAATATGGGCAATAAAATATTACGAACAATAAGAGTAGCGCTACTCAGCCCGGTGACCCTAATTAAAAATGAAAAAGAAAAAGAAGCAATACTGTCTACATTACATGATGATCCCATACAAGGAGGACATACAGGCATAACAAAAACCTTGGCCAAGGTCAAAAGACATTATTTTTGGAAAGGTATGACTAAAGAAATAACCAATTACATACGAAAATGTCCAAAATGCCAAAAAGCTAAAGTAACCAAGCACACAATAACTCCATTGACTATTACAGAAACACCATACATAAATATAAACCATAAAAATATACTACTCTGCATTTATATTCAAATAACTTTTAAATTTTATCAATATTAATTAAAGTTCAATATTCTAATAATTGACTAAAAAGAAAAAAAAAATATATATATAAATTGTCTTTTTAAGAATACATAACTCGTATACATATATAGTAAAAGCTAAAAATAAAATAACTTCATTATATTACGTTATTTTTCAAAAGGAGGGAGATGTAGTATGCTCATATTAAAGTAAAGTAAAGTATTCATTATTACGAATACCCACTGTACCGACGGTACTTAAAGAATACACACTGTAACACTTTGTTTCAGTGTTTACGTAACAATAAAGTCCCAGACATTCTGGGTGATCGTATTACGATTCACTCAAGAATGCCTCGAGCGACCCAAGTGCAGCGTCAGCATGTTCCCATGACTTGACGGCACTAATATACATGCATACACACATATATCTTCCCTCGCGCTCTCGCTGCCAACAGCGCTGAACACATAGTTCTGCCGCTCCGCTGCCGGCGTCACTGGCAGCGCAGCTCCGCGGCTTTTGGCTTACAAAAACCCAAAACACAATTGTAAAATTGAGAACATAAACGACAATAAAAGAGATCGGAGGGTTGAGCCCCAACGATCCAGAAAAACGGATTGAACATCGATTTACATGGCGACCGTGACAGGACCATATATGTCCTACGCGATGGATCAATCTAAGGATTGAAAAAAAAAGGAAGGGTATATAGATATGTGTGTCCATGAGAAAAAAAATTTTTTTTATTGAAAAGAATAAATGAATAGCATATAATAAAAAAAAAAAAAAAATAAAAATAAAAAACTCCAACATTGTAGAAACCAATTTTTGAGAGAAAATCATCACCATGGGTTGGTTCGGTTCTGACGATAGTCAGACCAAAGACAATACGGCCAATGTGGTCAATAATGTCAAAATAATAGACCACAGGGATGATCTCAATGCACTCTGGTTATTACTTCTGATTTTAACCATTGTCACTGTTTTACAATTCCTTTTAACATTGTATGTAAAACATAATAAGATAATTAAAAAGAGATATATGAGTAGGGCAAACAATTTATATAGAGTTTAAAAAAAAAAAAAAAAAAATTGGTCTTAACGACCCCTAGGAGCATAATAGAGCTCGAATACATGTACATGGGTACACTTCAGGTAGAATTCCGCCTTTAATACATTGTTACAAAGACAAAATAAAATGTCTCGTAGAACAGCAGCAGCCATTAGGGCTACCCACGATAGGAATGAAAATTTCGAATATAGAGCTAAAGCAATCTTAGCCGCATTCCCCAATCCAATTAGCATATACGAGTTCGAATACTCATATATGAACGAATATAATTTACCTTTTTCACCACTAATTCATTGTGATGCCACACAAAAGGGTATCGTATTATCAACCATACCCGGAATCCTCGTAAACAGCCAAATAATAGTAAATGAAATTTTAGGAAGAATTGTGATTGCTACTGTTAGATTGTCTCCCAATCGGAATGGAATTAAAAAACACATATGGACTGGCTTACGATCTGCGCTAAAGTTTGCACTCTAAGAGCAGAATTCGATAAGTCATACAAATGCTTAACGCAGAACAGACCTACACAAAATAGTACGGTCATTAAACATACAACTAATTTGGTAAACATATATAATGAGGTCAGAGAACTTTTTCTAGAAAACAGACAAAGACTTACTGATATACATTGGTTTCAATCTACAGACGTCTTCAAACGTCTAAGGGAACGATTAGTATTCGTTAAAGAAAAATTCAATCTAGACATACACATCCCAAATCTTCTAAACACAGCTGCGACATATATACCAGCTGTAGAATCGGAATCAAGGCCAATAAGTCCCAGGCCCCCGAATGTAAAAAATATTATCATTATATCGGAAGACGATTCTCGATCAAATAGATCGAACCATCCGGTGAACGACGACAAACCGTCGACTAGTTCAGCAAACAGCGTGGTTGGGCAAGAACCAACCACAATGGCAGACGAAACAATTATAATCGAGAGGGCAAGAGCCGTATCTACATATGTGTATATATATATATGCTTCAAGTGGTCAGCGTGGGAATGCTGACTTAGCTTAGCGCATAAGCGGCGATCATATTGCACGCTCACTTGAAGTGGTTTTGTTTGTGTACTGCAACAATGTGTTGCTGATACATTTATTGTTAACCATTGGGTACAGTGTACACTCAATATATGCACATACTACAATGCTCATATTAAAGTAAAGTAAAGTATTCATTATTACGAATACCCACTGTACCGACGGTACTTAAAGAATACACACTGTAACACTTTGTTTCAGTGTTTACGTAACAATAAAGTCCCAGACATTCTGGGTGATCGTATTACGATTCACTCAAGAATGCCTCGAGCGACCCAAGTGCAGCGTCAGCATGTTCCCATGACTTGACGGCACTAATATACATGCATACACACATATATCTTCCCTCGCGCTCTCGCTGCCAACAGCGCTGAGCATATTCACACATATACATACTAACATATAAGAGATAAGAACACATAGTTCTGCCGCTCCGCTGCCGGCGTCACTGGCAGCGCAGCTCCGCGGCTTTTGGCTTACAAAAGCCCAAAACACAATTGTAAAATTGAGAACATAAACGACAATAAAAGAGATCGGAGGGTTGAGCCCCAACGATCCAGAAAAACGGATTGAACATCGATTTACATGGCGACCGTGACAGGACCATATATGTCCTACGCGATGGATCAATCTAAGGATTGAAAAAAAAAAGGAGAAAAATTTTTTCAAAAAAGTGTCAAAAATAATAAAGACAAAGAATGGCCGAAAAAAAAAAATATATTAATAATTGATTTTGTTTTAAAAAAAAAAAATCGGACCAAGTCAAAAGAAAATTGATGAATTGGAAAAACTATTGAAATAGTGTTGTCCCCAGTGCCAGTGCCAAGGAAAAAACCCAGCAGAAAGCCAAACTAGCCGTTTCGCCAGACCCATGCACGACTGCCGACGATATTACGCACAAACCCATGTTGCATTATAATTTATACCCTTAACCTTGGGGACTACAATGCGGCCAGGAATATATAATACCCAAGGAGATTTAACAGCCCGCGCTACAAAGAGCGTACACGCAATATAAAAACCTGTGCGAAGACCAGCACCGGCCCCCACCAGACCCAGCAAGGACCAATAATATAAGTGCGAGTGGCATAGGACCGCCCCTTGCACCGTCGATGGACAGTAACACAAACACTCCAGCAGCAGAAAATGCACCAGACTTCGCCGACGCTGCTCCTACCGAGCAAAGGGACGCACTCAGCCTACAAGAGGCCTTAGAAGTGTATCCAAACGATGGACCACGCCCACTCACAATAGCTGAGTACAGGGCAAGACAAGAAAAACGCCCCAGGAAGAAAACAAAGAGGGGCGGCCGGATCAAACGGCTGCTTCAACAACGACGTCTGGAGCGGGACCTGGAAAAAACATATACAAATGAAGAAGACCGACAGCGCTGCCAAGAGCGCATCAAGGAAATCAATAAACAACTTCGCCAATAAAAGAGCGAAGTAACGCAATTGAGCTGCAGAAATGCCATGCCTCATATTGCCAATAATTATAATTTTCTATCTCGAGTTGAAGCACCCTTAAAGTGCCACTTGAAAATACTAACCTCTGTTAGGCTATTACTAAAACCATGTGATCGATGTTGAATTATATAATGAAAAACCTGTAAATCGATCACATGTCCCTTAACATTTTTTTTTCTTCCTTCATTTTGATCAAATATATATAAAAAAAAAAATTTATATTGATGAAATTTTAAAGAGTAAAAAAAAAAAAAAAAAAAGGAAGGGTATATAGATATGTGTGTCCATGAGAAAAAAAAAGATTTTTTAGTAATTTTTTTTATTATTGAAAAGAATAAATGAATAGCAAATAATTAAAAAAAATTTAGATAGAGTTTAAAAACGAACATAGAGGACTTGGCAATGACAAAGGAGGAATATCAGACCAAAGTATATCAATGAAAAAAAAAAACAAAAAAAAAGAATACATAAAAAAAAATACACTAAAACAAAAAAAAAAGGAAGACTAACCTAAATGTGACCTAGTAGATAATGTATCAGGACAACTGCAAAAACTCTGAAAAAAAATCGTACAAAAAAAAAATATAAAAACTTCAAAATGCATTGGTGTGTGTGTCCCGTTCGTGTAATCGCCGACGCGCCAGGTCCCCACCTCAGCCCCGTGCCACACGGAACCGCCTCCTCTCCGTCCCCGACCCAGCCATCAGTGGGTAGACGGGCATCGGTAGCACCAGCTCCGGGTCAGGCCAAGGCCGACTTCCAACACGGCCAATGGCCAATGGACAATACGGTCCATCAGTCCATCATATGGTAAAGCACAAGCAGCACGCTCTCGTGAGCGGCGCCCCCTCGTCGCCCTCCGCCCTAAGGGGCTTGCGCGCTGAGAACGGCCGGCGGTGGCACTGCGGTACGGTCCGAGTCTGGCTGGACAGGATAGGCACAACCGTCTCGGACCGGACCATAATGGATGAGGTGCGTCCACAAAAATAACCATAGAGATGTTTAAGGCAAATTCTAAATGAACAAAAGTATAAACCAAAAACAATTGTAACGAGAAACAAACGAATTCCCTATAAAGGCAAAGAGCAAAAACTATCCAGTCCCACATGATGCGGACAGCGCTAGACGATTTATTGCATTTTGCAATTATTATAGACGTTTTATTAAAAACTTCGCCGACTATTCCCGGCACATAACTAGATTATGTAAAAAGAATGTCCCCTTTGAGTGGTCAACTGAATGTCAAAATGCATTCCAATATTTAAAAGATAAACTTATGGAACCCACTCTGTTACAGTACCCAGATTTTCAGAAAGAATTTTGCATAATCACCGATGCTAGTAAACAAGCATGTGGAGCGGTTTTAACTCAAAACCATAACGGACTCCAACTCCCATTAGCATATGCATCACGTTTATTCACAAAAGGTGAAAGTAACAAAAGTACTACAGAACAGGAATTAGCAGCAATTCATTGGGCAATTACCCATTTTCGACCATATATCTATGGTAAACACTTTACAGTAAAAACGGATCACAGACCACTAACATACCTATTTTCAATGGTCAATCCTAGCTCAAAACTCACACGCATGCGGCTCGAATTAGAAGAATACGACTTTACAGTCGAGTATCTAAAGGGTAAAGATAATCATGTAGCAGATGCGTTATCAAGAATAACCATCACAGACCTAAAAAACATACAAAATACGAATAAAGTCCTGAAAGTCACTACCAGGCAACAGAGTAGACAGAAATCCTGCGCAGGAAAAGAACAAATAGAATTGCCTAGGCAATCTCTAACAAAAGCTTCAAAGCCCAACGTATATGAAGTCATCAACAATGACGAAGTACGTAAAGTAGTGACCTTGCATGTAAATAATAATTTATGTTTTTTCAAACATGGAAAAAAAATTACTGCAAGATATGATGTTAGCGATTTGTATACTAATGGAACCCTTGACTTAGGTCAGTTTTTCCAAAGGCTTGAAACGCAAGCCGCAAGGAAAATATCTTTGAATACATTTCAATAGATAATTTTAAAAATATGGGCAATAAAATATTACGAACAATAAGAGTAGCGCTACTCAACCCGGTGACCCTAATTAAAAATGAAAAAGAAAAAGAAGCAATACTGTCTACATTACATGATGATCCCATACAAGGAGGACATACAGGCATAACAAAAACCTTGGCCAAGGTCAAAAGACATTATTTTTGGAAAGGTATGACTAAAGAAATAACCAATTACATACGAAAATGTCCAAAATGCCAAAAAGCTAAAGTAACCAAGCACACAATAACTCCATTGACTATTACAGAAACACCATACATGGCTTTTGATAGGGTAATAGTGGATACGATCGGTCCACTTCCTAAATCTAAACATCAAAAACATAACTTCTACTGCACATCATCACCAGACTGTAGGAACCGTGGAGCGAAGCCACAGAACATTTAACGAATTCATACGCTCATACATCTCAGCTGACAAATCAGATTGGGATGTATGGCTGCAATACTTCGTATATTGTTTTAATACAACCCCCTCTATGGCACATGATTATTGTCCATATGAGCTAGTTTTCGGTAAGACTTCAAACTTACCAGTTCAATTTAATACTATAGATAGAATAGCACCTCTATATAACATAGATGATTACTCTAAAGAGAGTAAATATAGATTAGAAATAGCATATAAACGAGCAAGCATTATGCTCGAGGAGCATAAAATTAAAAATAAACAGCTATATGACTTAAAGTTAAAAGATTTAAATTTAGCTGTAGGAGATAAAGTTTTATTGAAAAATGAAACAGGACATAAGCTAGATTTTAAATATATAGGACCATATAGAGTAGAAAGTATCGGAGAAAGAGATAACGTCATAATCTCCGATAATAAAAACAAAACTCAGAAAGTACATAAGGATAGGTTAAAGATTTGCAATTATTAATCATTTTTAGTATGGCCATACATAAATATAAACCATAAAAATATACTATTCCGCATTTATATTCAAATAACTTTTAAATTTTATCAATATTAATTAAAATTCAATATTCTAATAATTGACTTAAAAAGATAAAAATATATATATAAATTGTCTTTTTAAGAATACATAACTCGTATACATATATAGTAAAAGCTAAAAATAAAATAACTTCATTATATTACGTTATTTTTCAAAAGGAGGGAGATGTAGTATGCTCATATTATGGCCATACATAAATATAAACCATAAAAATATACTATTCCGCATTTATATTCAAATAACTTTTAAATTTTATCAATATTAATTAAAGTTCAATATTCTAATAATTGACTAAAAAGAAAAAAAAAAATATATATATAAATTGTCTTTTTAAGAATACATAACTCGTATACATATATAGTAAAAGCTAAAAATAAAATAACTTCATTATATTACGTTATTTTTCAAAAGGAGGGAGATGTAGTATGCTCATATTAAAGTAAAGTAAAGTATTCATTATTACGAATACCCACTGTATCGACGGTACTTAAAGAATACACACTGTAACACTTTGTTTCAGTGTTTACGTAACAATAAAGTCCCAGACATTCTGGGTGATCGTATTACGATTCACTCAAGAATGCCTCGAGCGACCCAAGTGCAGCGTCAGCATGTTCCCATGACTTGACGGCACTAATATACATGCAAGTTAACGTACCCAATTCCATTGAGCTCTTATACGAGTTGTAAACAATCTTTGGCTTTCCAAAACGAAAACAATTTCAATCTTGGGCCTCCGCCTAATTGATTTCTAAGATATACAATCTCAAGCGCCCCCGCCGCAATCCCAATCTTTGACACTCGCCTAAATGGAAAACCAATGTTTGCCCACACCCGGCTTCTCATAAACAATCTCACTCCCGGCTTTCTGCAGATCCTGCACTTTAGGCCTTTTACAGTTCTCTCTTTGGATGACGAAATCCAATACTCGGGATGGCGAAATCAATTGAAATGTTTATAGAAAAACGATTCCCGAAAGGGATCAACGATGCAAAGATCAGAAAGTTCAAATCAGTCTTGATCGAGCAGCGACACCGCAAAGTCTAGCTAAATATTAATATCGCGCAATCCCTTGCCCGGAACTCCTTTGTGACCCTCTACTTATATCTATATCAGTGAAGTTAAGTTCGAAGTAGAATAAAAACCTTTTTAAAAACACAATCCGCTGCCGCAGTTGTTTAATTGGCGCCCAACGTGGGGCGACGTTGTATAAAAAACACCGAATGATAAAAGTGTTGCGTCGTGCCGAAACCCGAAGGACAATTAATTAATGGAATAAATCCTTCAAAATTAAAAACGCGGAGTGACTGTGTGATATAGATAAAAAAAAAAGTGAGATAAAAAGGAAACAAACCGGAGCTTAGGGTGTGCAAAAACAAATACAAATACAAATACAAATACAAATACAAATACAAATACATATACAAATACAAATACCACGCAAAATAATACAAATAAATACAAAAGCTAATCAAGGCAATTCGTAAATACAAAAACAACCAAAGAAACCCAAAGTTTAAAAAAAAAAAAAAACAAAACCAACAAAACCGACAAAACTAAAATACAAAGAAAGTGAAACGATCAGCGAAGCCAAAGAAGGAAGACCCCCAGAAGACCTAGCTGAGCAAAGAAATTTAAGAAGGAAGACCCGTTCGAAGATCTGCCAAACTAAGAAGGACGACCCCTACCGGATATTTCAAAATGTATGCGAATATACTAATACTGACTTTTGTTATATTGACGACTGCGGAAGTAATTGACTATACGCATAGTGACTATCTATTGCTCAAAGACGACAGAGACGTTTACACTTATGAAACATACGCTGAACTTTTCCATATTACTAATTTGAGTTTTTATAGAGAGATAATTGATAAAGAATCCAAATATGTCAACAAATCAATTAATTCAGACGATGAGTGGGAAATATCAATGGACTTAAGTCTATTAAAATTAATGATTTCAGAATTAGTTCCAAAACGGAAAGAAAGGGGAATAAATGAATTAGGTACCATTTGGAAATGGATAGCAGGCAGCCCTGATCATGACGACTTTTTGAAAATACAAAATAAAGTAAATGAATTAACTGAAAATAATAATAAACAATTTGTAATAAATTCCAAATTTTTCAAAGAAATTGAATTGCTATCAAATTCATTAAAGAATGTCATCTTCAATGAAGAAACGATACTGAGAAAGCATCGTTTAAAATTAATAACTTTTGACCTACTAAATTTAGTTGATACCATAACCCTCTTAAAAGTAAACATTTTCAATACAAAAATTTTAAATAAAAACGAAATAGAGGACATTTATAAGCATGAAAAACATAATGTTGAACTGTCTGATCTGTTGGACATTGCAACGGTTAAAATAATTCGAAATGCAGATTTAATAATCATTTACATAAAATATCCTCAAATTAAAGATATTTGCAAGTTTTACCATGCAAGAGCCATCTCACAAAATGATGGAATGTTAGTTATAAGTGAAAAAGTTTGTGAATGTAAGGAGAAATACTATTTAATGAATAATTTTAAAAGTGAAACTTTTAACAATTACGCACAAATAAATTTAAAGAGTACCTGTTTCACCAATTTACTTAATGGCTTTAAAGCCAACTGCACTAAAAAAAGGGAAAAAAACAAAGAAATAGACATCATTCAGGATGGTGCCATATTAGTTTCAGGCAAAAATATCGTAGACAATACTACTTTGTTAGGATCGTATCTCCTTATATTCAACAACACAATTGTAATAAATAATATAACCCACATAAATGATAAGGGTAAAATTCTAAAATATATATCGCATCATAGATATAGCGATTTTGAATTAGTTGATTATATACAATCGAATGATAAGCAATTTTCTTTTGATAATGTTAATATTTTAAATCCCCTTATAACATTAGGTAATACGGCCTTACCATTAACAACATTATTTTTAATCATTTTGATATTGTTAATGTTATTTTACTTCGGCTATAAAGTAACCAAATTTGTACTTATTAAATCAATAAGAATACCGTCAGAAGAAATAGTGGAAAGCAACATTCAAATACTGTCAGAAGAAATTAGAGCTCTATCAGAACTTCAAAATGTATCGGGACGAAACATTTAAGAATGGGGGGAGTTAACGTACCCAATTCCATTGAGCTCTTATACGAGTTGTAAACAATCTTTGGCTTTCCAAAACGAAAACAATTTCAATCTTGGGCCTCCGCCTAATTGATTTCTAAGATATACAATCTCAAGCGCCCCCGCCGCAATCCCAATCTTTGACACTCGCCTAAATGGAAAACCAATGTTTGCCCACACCCGGCTTCTCATAAACAATCTCACTCCCGGCTTTCTGCAGATCCTGCACTTTAGGCCTTTTATAGTTCTCTCTTTGGATGACGAAATCCAATACTCGGGATGGCGAAATCAATTGAAATGTTTATAGAAAAACGATTCCCGAAAGGGATCAACGATGCAAAGATCAGAAAGTTCAAATCAGTCTTGATCGAGCAGCGACACCGCAAAGTCTAGCTAAATATTAATATCGCGCAATCCCTTGCCCGGAACTCCTTTGTGACCCTCTACTTATATCTATATCAGTGAAGTTAAGTTCGAAGTAGAATAAAAACCTTTTTAAAAACACAATCCGCTGCCGCAGTTGTTTAATTTGCATACACACATATATCTTCCCTCGCGCTCTCGCTGCCAACAGCGCTTAGCATATTCACACATATACATACTAACATATAAGAGATAAGAACACATAGTTCTGCCGCTCCGCTGCCGGCGTCACTGGCAGCGCAGCTCCGCGGCTTTTGGCTTACAAAAACCCAAAACACAATTGTAAAATTGAGAACATAAACGACAATAAAAGAGATCGGAGGGTTGAGCCCCAACGATCCAGAAAAACGGATTGAACATCGATTTACATGGCGACCGTGACAGGACCATATATGTCCTACGCGATGGATCAATCTAAGGATTGAAAAAAAAAAGGAAGGGTATATAGATATGTGTGTCCACGAGAAAAAAAAAATTTTTTTTATTGAAAAGAATAAATGAATAGCATATAATAAAAAAAAAAATAAAAATAAAAATAAAAAACTCCAACATTGTAGAAACCAATTTTTGAGAGAAAATCATCACCATGGGTTGGTTCGGTTCTGACGATAGTCAGACCAAAGACAATACGGCCAATGTGGTCAATAATGTCAAAATAATAGACCACAGGGATGATCTCAATGCACTCTGGTTATTACTTCTGATTTTAACCATTGTCACTGTTTTACAATTCCTTTTAACATTGTATGTAAAACATAATAAGATAATTAAAAAGAGATATATGAGTAGGGCAAACAATTTAGATAGAGTTTAAAAAAAAAAAAAAAAAAAATTGGTCTCAACGACCCCTAGGAGCATAATAGAGCTCGAATACATGTACATGGGTACACTTCAGGTAGAATTCCCGCCTTTAATACATTGTTACAAAGACAAAATAAAATGTCTCGTAGAACAGCAGCAGCCATTAGGGCTACCCACGATAGGAATGAAAATTTCGAATATAGAGCTAAAGCAATCTTAGCCGCATTCCCCAATCCAATTGGCATATACGAGTTCGAATACTCATATATGAACCAATAAAATTTACCTTTTTCACCACTAATTCATTGTGATGCCACACAAAAGGGTATCGTATTATCTACCATACCCGGCATCCTCGTAAACAGCCAAATAATAGAAAATGAAATTTTAGGAAGAATTGTGATTGCTAATGTTAGATTGTCTCCCAATCGGAATGGACAACATTAAAAAACACATATGGACTGGCTTACGATCTGCGCTAAAGTTTGCACTCTAAGAGCAGAATTCGATAAGTCATACAAATGCTTAACGCAGAACAGACCTACACAAAATAGTACGGTCATTAAACATACAACTAATTTGGTAAACATATATAATGAGGTCAGAGAACTTTTTCTAGAAAACAGACAAAGACTTACTGATATACATTGGTTTCAATCTACAATCTAGTCTAAGGGAACGATTAGTATTCGTTAAAGAAAAATTCAATCTAGACATACACATCCCAAATCTTCTAAACACAGCTGCGACAGCTGGTATATCAGCTGTAGAATCGGAATCAAGGCCAATAAGTCCCAGGCCCCCGAATGTAAAAAATATTATCATTATATCGGAAGACGATTCTCGATCAAATAGATCGAACCATCCGGTGAACGACGACAAACCGTCGACTAGTTCAGAAAACAGCGTGGTTGGGCAAGAACCAACCACAATGGCAGACGAAACAATTGCCCAACGGGCATATATCAAAGATATTTCGCACGCCATTCCGGAATTTAATGGACAGAAACTCCATTTACAAAGATTCATTACGGCAGTCAAATTGGTCGATCTAACGAAAGGACCATACGAAAATTTAGCTATAGAAGTAATTAAATCAAAAGTAATAGGAACTACATTGTATAAAATACAAGATGAAACCACCATTAGCGCAATAATAAAGAAATTGCAAGACACTATTGTCGGAGAGTCATCAGATGTTATAAAGGCTAAAATGGCAAAAGTATGCCAAAAAGGCAAAACAGCCGCCCAATTCACAACAGAGATTGATGATATGAGAAAACTTCTAGAAGCATCATACATTGATGAGGGTTTGCCAGCGGAACACGCCGATAAGTTCAGCTGCAAAGAGGCCATTAGTACAATGGTTAAAAATTTCGAGCACGGCAGACTCAAAACAATACTAGAAGCAGGCACATTCCCAACAATGAATGATGCCGTAGCAAAATATATACAGTGTAGTACAGAGATGACTGGTAGCGCAAGTTCAATATTGTACACCAGACAAGGACAAGTCTACCGCGGTAGTAACTTTCGAGGTAACTATCGTGGTGGAGGAAATGGTCGTGGTTACAACCACAACCATATTTACAACAACAATAGTTATAATAACAATAGAGGTCGTGTTGGCTATAGGGGAAATAACCGTAATAACGGTGGAACCTATAACAACCAAAGATACAATAGCAATGGAAACACACGACAGAACAATGTTCGTGTTACCCAGACAGCTTCGGGAAACTCCCAAGATCCTTTAGATACACTAAATTAAAAAATCCAGCGGTTCACACAATCAACCTCAATCTCAATATATTCGTGGCATTCCTCAATTCTAAAACAGGAAAACAACTTACATTCCTTATAGATACAGGTGCCAATATATCATTATTAAAAGAAAATTCAGATGTCTTTAACGACATTCAAACAAAAAATAAAATAGATATTCAAGGAATAGGGGAAGGTATAATAACATCCCAAGGCCTTACCCTAATAGAGCTACAGACGGATAAGTACATAATTCCACACAATTTCCATTTAGTTAATCAAAATTTTGCAATTCCGTGTGATGGAATAATAGGCATTGATTTTATAAAAGAATTAAACTGCCTAATAGACTTAAAACCTGCAGAGGATTGGTTAATAATACGACCAAATAATATAAAAATTAAAATTTATGTTCCAATAACATACAGTTCTGGTAACAATACAATTCTTCTACCAGCAAGATCACAAGTTGTCAGAAAAATAGAATTAACGTCCGATATAGAAACCATATTGATCCCAAACCAGGAAATTCAACCTGGTATTTATGTAGCAAATACAATAACTTCAAAAAATAATACATTTGTCCGATTGCTGAATACAACCAGTACCAACCAATTAGTACATATAAATAACATACAATATGAACCACTTTCGAATTACAAGGTAATTCAAACAACTCAAAAAATCCGAGAAAAAACTGTCATAGCTGAATTAAGCAAACAAAACACAACAACGACGGCAACTATCCAACTGGGACGTTATAGCCATGGATGTGGAAAGGCGGCGTCGAGCGAACACGCTCGAGCGCGAGATGCGCGATCCGACCAGCATTTGCAATGTGGACTGCCTGCTGGATACGGTATCAGCCCTGGTCAGCGACTGCGACCACGACACGCTCAAGCGGCTGAAAAACATCGAACAGTATGCTGCCAAATATAAACCCCTGGCGCAGAGGATCAATCAGCTGCGCATGAATGTCGAGGACTTCGACTTCATTAAGCTAATTGGCGCCGGGGCCTTTGGAGAGGTGCAACTGGTGCGGCACAAGTCCTCCAGCCAGGTGTACGCCATGAAGCGGCTGTCCAAATTTGAGATGATGAAGCGCCCGGACTCGGCCTTCTTCTGGGAGGAGCGTCACATTATGGCCCATGCCAACTCCGAGTGGATTGTCCAACTGCATTTTGCATTTCAGGACTCCAAATACCTGTACATGGTGATGGACTTTATGCCCGGCGGTGACATTGTCTCGCTGATGGGGGACTACGATATACCCGAAAAGTGGGCCATTTTCTACACAATGGAGGTGGTGCTGGCCCTCGACACCATTCACAACATGGGCTTTGTGCACCGTGACTTGAAGCCGGACAACATGCTGCTCGACAATTACGGGCATCTGAAGCTCGCCGATTTCGGCACCTGCATGCGCATGGGCGCCAACGGCCAGGTGGTGTCCAGCAATGCGGTCGGCACGCCGGACTACATCAGTCCGGAGGTGCTGCAGTCGCAGGGTGTCGACAATGAGTATGGCCGCGAGTGCGACTGGTGGTCGGTGGGGATCTTCCTCTACGAGATGCTCTTCGGGGAGACGCCCTTCTACGCGGACTCACTGGTGGGCACCTACGGCAAGATCATGGACCACAAGAACTCGCTCAGCTTCCCCCAGGAGGTGGAGATCAGCGAACAGGCCAAGGCCCTGATCCGGGCATTCCTCACAGATCGGACGCAGCGTCTGGGCCGCTACGGCATCGATGATATCAAGGCGCATCCGTTCTTCAGAAACGACACCTGGTCCTTTGACAATATCAGGGAGAGTGTGCCGCCGGTTGTGCCGGAGCTAACCTCGGACGACGATACGCGCAACTTTGAGGACATCGAGAGGGACGAAAAGCCCGAGGAGGTGTTCCCCGTACCGAAGGGCTTCGATGGGAATCACCTGCCCTTCATCGGCTTCACCTACACGGGCGACTACCAGCTCCTGTCCAGCGACACCGTCGACGCCGAGGCCAAGGAGCCGAATTCGGTGAACAGCAACGCCAGCAACAACCATGCCCACGGCAATGGGCACAACCATCGCCATCGTACCTCCAACTCCAACGAGCTGAAGCGGCTCGAGGCACTGCTCGAGAGGGAGCGCGGCCGAGCCGATGCTCTGGAGAAGCAGGACACCAGCCTGCGGCACAAGATCGAGCTGAGCGGCAAGCGTGAGGTCGAACTGCAGCGCATTGCGGCCGAGTACGAGAAGGATCTGGCGCAGCGAAAGAACAACTACAAGGTGGCCATGCAGAAGGTGGAGCAGGAGATCGAGCTGCGCAAGAAGACGGAGGCTCTGCTGGTGGAGACGCAGCGTAATCTGGAGAACGAGCAGAAGGCCAAAGAGGATAACCGCGCGCTGCTGGAGAGGATCAGTGAGCTGGAGAAGAGCCATGCAAGTCTCGACTTTGAGCTGAAGGCGGCCCAGGGTCGCTACCAGCAGGAGGTCAAGGCCCACCAAGAGACTGAAAAGTCGCGACTGGTCTCTCGCGAGGAGACTTAACTGACTAAGTGACTTAATTGACTTAACTGTCAATGCAAGCCAATACCGTAACTTGTGTTACCCAGCCACTTTACAGCCATGTCTGCTACTACACATATGTAGATAAGCAGTAGGCGCCACACTTATTGTATAATATGCCATTTCAACGGTATAAACAAAATAAAAACAACTCTCTCATTTGAGAGACTGTCAGTTTTGTTCGCATAGTAAAAACACATCACAAAGCCACTCAAAACGGAAGAGGGAGAAGACAGAGGAGAGCCAGCAAGCCGACGCGCAAGAGCGGAGCGACAGAACGGCCAACGGGCCGCCACGACCGGATCGAGCCCGTTGCGTATCGAACTTGGTTTGAGCTCGAGCAGCGAGTCGATCCGTGCCATTGCCCAGCCAACACCAATACCACGACAACCACAACCACAAATACCACCAACACCAGCAACCCCAAAGCGACGCCATGCCCTCATCGTCAGTGAGAGCGACGATGAGGAGGGTGAGAGGAAGCATTCCAGACGACCCCTGCCACCACTATAAAAGCCAATAGCCAGACCCACAGCCATCACCAACATCGAAAACAGCCAATACATAGTCAATCACCAGCCATTCACACAGACAATACGAACAATAGCAATACAAATAATGACGCCAACACAAATACAAATACACCTGCCAATACCAACACCAACACCACCACCGCCATCACCATTACAAACACCCCTGCCACTACCACCGACGATGACATCCGGCACGGCGAATTCGGGCATCAGCCCAGCCAGGAACGTGGCTTGAGGATCCTCATCCGAGGACTCTCCCACTCCATGCTGCCGGATTGGATTCGCAGCAGTATGCTGAACGAGGGGTTCACGGTTCGGTTTGTAAGGGCGATCACCGATCGATTCGATAGCAACCGCCAATTCAACCTCTTCGGGGCTGAGATTGCCCCCAAACCGGACCGTGGCCAATTCGATGTGTTGAAGCTGCGGGTGGGAAGCCCGTCACGGTTGAGAGACTTGGAGTCTCCCGTGACCCTGCCCAGTGCCATCGGGTCCAGGTGTTTGGCCACACCCGCGCATATTGTAGACGCGCTGCAGTTCGCATGAAATGCGCGGGTGGGCACCTGACGACAGACTGCAGCAAGCCAAGGGCTGCCAATCCCAAATGCGCCAACTGCCAGGGCGCCCACATCAGCGCCTACAAGGGCTGCAGCGCCTACAAGGCAGCCAGGCAGCGGCTCCTGGCCCAAAGGGTCGCCAGGGAGGAGGAGCGTCGCAAACAGCAACCACAGCCAATCCAACAGCGACAGCAGCCAATCCAACGTCGCCAGCAGCAGCCACATCCACAGCCACTCCATAATCCGCAGCAGCAACGCCAACACCACCCGGATCGGCAGCATCGGCAGCAGCATCGGTATGGCGACCATCATCCCCCGCCATCGACCGGGGGGCGCCAACACCAGAGGTTCCAGCCGATGCAACCGATCGCGAATGAGGTTCCGACGCCACGTCAACACCGGAAGCAGCAGCGGCCAGCAGCTCAGTGCGATGGCAGCTGCGCTCAAAATCTGCAATTAAACGCACAGCAGATAATAGAGTTGGAATGGAGGATCGACCAGATGGCAGAGCAACTCACCAAATTTACTGCAGCAAATGGCAAGGGCACAACAGCCATGCCCCCACTCCAACCAACAGCAGCAGCAGTTCCTGGCCCTCTGCCAATACCACCAGTCGCCGCCAATACAGCAACAGCAGTAGCCATATCGGACACTGAGCCGGATATGGACATGGACGACGACAGCCAATGGACCGATGAAGAGCCTTACCATGACCTACGTAAGTTTCTACTTCGAAAGCGACGGATTAAACGACGTCTACTGATTGCGCCGAATAGCAGAAGTTTAATGCCAATAAAACCTGAAAATAGACAAAATTTAAACACAATTAAAAAAAAAATCTGCAAATGACCAACAAACACCCACCTGCTATTAAACCGACAGAGCTGCCCCTCCAGCAGCTGCCTCGCCACTCCTGCAACTCTATTGAGGCATAATGGGCAAAATTTGGAGGCCTCATCAGCAGCACTACCGTCAATATCAACAGAAGTCCAGAGGCCAGCCACTAATATACAAAGAAAAACAGTCAATACACGCCAACACGGAAAACTGACAAAATACACGAAAATCACACTTACCTGCCAATCAGACAGAGCTGCCCCCCCAGCATCTGACTTGCCATCAACATCATCAATTTCCTGCCAAAGGGGCGGAAAAGGAGGCTTCATCTGATGACGCTGCCGCCTGACCATGGCCGTGACGTCACGCCACTTCGAACCAACAGCAGCCATTCCAACGACGACGCAGATGCTGGCCCCTGTTGCCGCTCCACCGGGTCGCACCCGTCTCTCATGCCATTATGTGAGGGCGGGATGGCCCGGTGTTGAGCCGCCGGACGCCACCAAATCCTGCAAAAGAAGGAGAATCATGATGGAGGCTGCCAATAAACACACAAATACTCACCGGCAAACGTCTTCACGCCAACACCAACCAGACAAGGGTCGCCACAAATAACATCCAAACGCTGACAAGTACCTGCAAATAAACACAAATTAAATCAAACGCCAAAACAAAAACCTCCTCATCTGGGTGGCCGGACCAGCAGCCACTCAAAACGCCATTACAAATTGACGATGAACGTGGCCGAGGATGCCAGGCCAATAAACCTGACAACGCATCCTGGGAGTCCGGACCAGCAGCCACTCGGATGCGGCCAACAATTAAATCGACAACGCATCCTGGTGGCCGGACCAGCAGCCAGTAATGTTCGCATTGCGTTTGATATGCGCGCCGGTGCTCCGTTGTTGTTTGTCCTCCTGTTAGAAATAAAATAAATTGTCAATTATCGTTTATTATACCTTGTCTGCATCAATGTATTTGTTGTAGATGTCAATCCTGTTGTTTCTGCATGTCCGTAGATAGTTTGTCCATAGATTTAGTTACTTGCCTGACATATTAGGAATAAGTTTTTGTAAATTAATGTAGTTTTCTGTAGTTAATTGTATATTTTTCGTAGTTTTCTGATTAGTTTTACCAAAGACTATACAATACCAAGATGTTGCATGAGCGACCAAAAAGCTGTTCTATGGCGGGTCCTAACATTAGAACCCAAATAGCACAAGGGAGCGCGCGGGGTTTCAATTCCCTTTTCGCCTGTACTTCGTCTCTACCGCGACCCCGCTGCCAATCGGTTTCGTCTGTTCGGTAATTCTGGACTCTCGAGCCTCAGCACCGTCGAAGCGGTGGTCGCGGATCGCCGATGTCTTTAGATCGGCACAGTGGGACCTTTGGCCGTCTCAGCTTGCTAAATTCGCCATAGAACAGCTTTTTGGTCGCTCATGCAACATCTTGGTATGGTATAGTCTTTGGTTTTACCTTTTTCCGTCCTCTTCTTCCCCACCTATCTGCCATTCCCATATTCCCCTTGACATGTGGTAACACCAAAAAAAAAAAATACCACGCAAATACCAGACCATAATGACCGATAACACACAAAACCCAATTAAAATTCAAATTGTATTTCTCAATGCCCGTGTGTTATTGGCCGCCAACTTCGGCAATTACGCCCAGCCATTTCCTCCCCCCCTACCCACTTAAAATGCCGCCAAAGACCAAATGCGGCTGAGTAGGAACAAAATATACACTGCTAACCTTCGCCACTCTGCCAAACGCCCCAATAAAGCCATTTCAACCGCCCACAAGATGCTATGCAGTCGTCTCTTCGGAGCGTCTCTCGCCCGGATCGTAAGATCCGGAAGTTTACAGTATCCGGGCGGTTATACGGGAGCAGGCATATATCCCCTTCCCATCCCATCCCCCGACAACAGAGCAGCCACTACGCACAGCACAGAGAACATACGACACAGGGCATTGACCAATGACAGCGACAACACAGACAGCCACTAAAGCAAACAGCCAATGCAATTTTCCATTGCCTACTTGTCGGTGCTGCTGCCCTCGGACTACTTTCATCTCACTCAATATTGGGGTGAGTGAAAGTGGAACCGGGGTGAGAGCACCGGTAAATGACGATCGGCGATCGGGCCTTTCGAGTGGAGAGTGTGGGAGTTGGCGGACATGTGAGAGTTCCACCATGAACCTCGCCCGCCACTCTCATCTCGTCCACCCGGTCGATAGGTTGTGATCGTCGGACGTTTAATAACCGTGTCGTTACGAGTACACCAAGCGCATTCGACACAACGATCCTCCCCGAGAACCCCGACCACACTTGCGACCAGGAATCGACGACCCACCCGAGGAGGATTCAAAACGAATCTCCGACCCATGGCCTCCCGACATCTCGCCGAAAATACGGAAATTTCTAGACGAGGAACTGCCAACACTCGCGGGCCTCCGTGGGACGACGGATCTGACGGAACACACCATCCTCATGAGGGACAACCGACCCATAAAACAGCGGTACTACCCAAAAAATCCAGCCATGCGGCGGATCATCGATGAACAGGTCGACCAACTGATAGCTGAGGACCTAATCGAACCGTCCCGGAGTTCGTGGGTCCAGGGGCGTGTACTTGGCTGGCTGTGATAATCGGCGTGTTTGGGATGGGGCGTTGGGGGCCTTGGAGATGGAGGCGTGTGGCGCCACATTGTATTGTGGTTTCAATGGCGCACAGGAATTCTATCCCTATGATGGCTTGCTCTACCATATTGGGTAGTACCAGGAGTGGCATCTGTACCCCTTGTTCGTCTAGTTTGACGCGCGCTAGCAAGATCTGAGTTATCTCGGCCGAGTTTGCGGGCGAGGTCGGCGTTGATGAAGCTTCGGGACGCCCCGGTGTCGACCGTGGCTTCCGCGCGCCGTCCTCCGATGGTCACTCTCGCCATTATCCGGCCGTCGTGTACTTGTAGCGGGTTTCTTAGTTGGTTGTCTGAAATCGTTGGCGGTTGGCGGAAATCGGCCCATGAGGTGCTCTGGAGTCGGCTGGTGCGGAACCAACGGTTGGCTCGGTCGGTGAGGAGCTCTGCCATGGTTCGCGGCACGTAGTTCTTGTCTACCCCGTACGAGAGGGCACGCTCTTCCAGTAGTTCGACGAACGACAGTGGGTCGTCCTGCCCGTCGAACTGGATTCCCCACTTTCGGATCCGTTCCGCCATCTGCGCGGCGTGACTGTAGTAATGGCCGTCTGTGGGGCCACTTCCTCCTGCTGTCGGCAAGGATATTGCGAAGGCCTTGGCTC
The DNA here is from genome assembly GCF_003286085.1 of Drosophila persimilis. Lineage (NCBI taxonomy): Eukaryota > Metazoa > Arthropoda > Insecta > Diptera > Drosophilidae > Drosophila > Drosophila persimilis. The sequence goes on along the minus strand of NW_020825440.1, from coordinate 102,371 downwards.
CGGGGGCGGGGGCTTCGGTAGATCTTCGGCGGTTATCGATGTCGGTGAGGTGCTGGCTTTGCCTTCCATGATTCCTGGAACTTGTAGGCTGAGTTTGGGGTCCGTCTTCCGCTTCTCTGTTGGTGCTGAGGTGTCGGGCTGGGGCGATCTGGCTCGTCCTGGCGATCTGGCGTACTGCCGCTCGAGCTCCGCCAACCTGACCCAGGCATCGTGTTCGAGGGGCCCGGCGACTAGTTCGGCGAAACTCGTCCGCAAATCTTCCACGTTCCCTTCGCGGCTGAATCCGAATTCCTCCGCGAAGGACTCCAGCTACTCTCGGCGACATTTGTGTATCCAGCCGGTACTCACCCCTGGGTTGGCGACGAATTCTTCAGGGTAATAACCACTGGGCGGTTCCTCTGCTCGAGTTGGCGGTTTCGCTATGCTTGCGCTTTTCCTTCACTAGGGCACTGTGTCGAGCTTCGCGGCTGACGCTTCGAATTTCTTCTCGGGGTGACGGCACTGTTCGCGTTTCTCTGTCGCTGTGTCGCGCTTTCGTCTGCTCGTTGCGCAACTCTTGCCGTTGATATTGCGTGAGGTCGGGGTTTTCTTTGGGTTGTTCCCTTGTGTTCTTGCTCTAGCGGCCGTGGGGTTTTATTCCACAAACCCTCGCTGACGTTCCCTTGGGTCAGGCTGAGGTAAGCTCAGTCCCGTCCAGGGGTCAATCCACAAATTTGTAGAAATTGGATGGAACCGTAAGGGCGGCGTCGGGGGCGGCCTATCGTAGAGGGGCGGTGTAGTATGTGCATATATTGAGTGTACACTGTACCCAATGGTTAACAATAAATGTATCAGCAACACATTGTTGCAGTACACAAACAAAACCACTTCAAGTGAGCGTGCAATATGATCGCCGCTTATGCGCTAAGCTAAGTCAGCATTCCCACGCTGACCACTTGAAGCATATATATATATACACATATGTACATACGGCTCTTGCCCTCTCGATTATGCTGATAAGACAAATATGTATAAAGCCGCTCCGCTGTTGGCGTAACCGGCAGCGCAGCTATGCGGTCTGAGTTATAAGAATAAATTCAATAAAGATATTCAAAAAACCGAAGTCAAACGGCACAGACGTGCCAGTGTTATAATTGCAATAGTGACATATTACAGCGGATCGGGCTAGAATGGGCTTCCCTCGTCGTGCATACGAAACGGCTGCGTGGACTCGGGGCGGGCTGGCGTCGGTGCCTCGACTAATTGGAGTGAACTTACGCAATCGGGTGTTTTTACTTTGATAACTTGACACTTTATTGTACTTGTTAGTAGTTTAAATGAACTTATTTTACTTCGTCGCCGATGTCTTCTCGTGAGTTCCGGGTACCGCGTCTGTACTCCGGACCGGGTCTCTGCGTAAGTTTTGGTACAACGACCGTACTGTGAGCCGGATTTCTGCGTAAGCCGCTCTTTGGTTCTCGTCGCCGTCTTTTTATAGGCCCGTATTGCTGGGTCTGCGGGTTTGACAAATGCACTTCCGCGCCGGGGTGCACTTTGCCGTTCTTGGTGATCGTCGCAGATTTTCGCGGCGTCGACTTTCCTCCGTCGATGAACCCGGAAGACCGCACTCGGCCGATGGCTTGGCCTGGAGTGGGGAAAGTTCGCGTGACCTGATGTCTTTGGTCATCGTTATGGAGTTGGCGCGTATTGATCGTTGGTTGCTTACGAAGGGGGGCGTCGGTTGCGGGGTGTGGTGCGATGCTCTCATTATAAGTCGGGGGACGGATTGTATCGAAAACTTTTAGGTTCGTTACAAGCTACTACCACCACAAATGTAAATACAAACGAGGGGGAACGTTGTGAGTTGCTGCGGACACCGCAACTCTACATTTATACCCGATACTAAGTCAGTATGGCTCTCCACCGGCAGACGCCGCTAATATTAAACGACACGACAAAGAGTGCGTGCGAGATAGACAGAAAATCAGTCTAAGCGTGACGTCGGGCGCTGCGTAGCCAGTGCACATTGATTTGTTCCCTTGGCTACAAAAATGATCTGATCTGATCCAGATTCAGCAATCTGATAGATATGGTCATTCTCTATGATTCTGCGTTTTTAGTTTTCTCGAATGTGCAAGATTGTGGATGCAACGTCCTTTGTGGGGGCGGAAGGGGGTGGGGCGAAATTTTGAGATATACGTTTTATAGTGATATCTTAAAGGAGAGTGTGTACCAAATTTGGTTACTCTAGCCTTAATAGTCTCTGAGATTTGTGGATGCCTCAGATTTTCGTCTTTTACGGGGGCGGAAGGGGGTATGGCGAAATTTTGACACAAAATGGTCAAGGTCTGATATCACAGGAGTGTGGATACCAAATTTATTTGCTCTGGCTTTTATAGGTTCTGAGATCCTTTAACTCATATTTTGCAATTGGCAAAACCGACCATGAAACCTGTGTGTTAGAGAGAGCCAGAGCGAGAAAGAATGAAATTGTTTTCTTGATTCTGGCTATAATAATTATACGATCTGGTTCAGATTTTGCACTCTAGAAGATATAGTCATCTTCTACGATTCTTTAGTTTTCTCGTATCGTCGAAATTGTGGATGCCACAGATTTTCGCCCTTTGTGGGGGCGGAAGTGGGCGGGGCAAAGTTTTTAAATATTCCTGTAGCAGTGACATATCACAGAAGTCTGGATCCAAAATATCGTTGCTCTAGCTCTTATAGTCTTTGAGCACTAGGCGCTGAAGGGGACGGACAGACGGACAGACGGACGGACAATCGGCTCGGCTATTGATGCTGATCAAGAATATATATACTTTATGGGGTCGGAAACGATTCCTTCTGGACGTTACACACATCCACTTTTACCACAAATCTAATATACCCCAATACTCATTTTGAGTATCGGGTATAATAATTTAGCCCATACCACTACTGCTACTACAGGTGCCCAGTACAACAGCTCTCTCAAAATCGTTTATTGGAACGCCTGTGGTCTAAAAAACAAAATTTTGGAGTTAGAACTATTTATGCAGCGTAATAACGTGGACATAATGATGGTTATAGAAACACGCATAACCTCAAACATAACATAACATAAATACACATAACCTCACTGTAGTCTACATACTGCCTCACACCCTTCCTCCAGAAGGAAAGGTGGAGTAGCCATTTAAGTCAAAATTGGTCTCAAGCACATTGGACTTGAACCAATTACAGAAAATTTCTTGCAGTATGCTCCCATCGCATTAATGAGGTCATTGCTCTAGCGCCAATATATTGCCCGACAACTTGATTGATTTGGCAGTATATGCTGGCATAAACTATGACAGAATTCACACATATTCAGCAGGTGATCTGCAATCTGACCATCTTCCTATCTTCATTAACCTGGGCATCAGTGGCTCAACGACAGTCCCGGTAACAAATCGCCGACTACTTCCAAGCAAAGCAAATGTCACAAAAATTCCAAGATTTCCTATCGCAGCATATTAATCTCAACATGGAAATAAACTCAGGAGAAGACATTGAGGCTGCGATCGACATTCTAAATCAAAACATCTACAATGCAGCGGCAGCTGCAACTTCGCTAATAAATCTGCGTTCTCACCCACGCACAGGGCAACTGCCACTAGATAGGAAAACACAGAAACTATTAAGGCTCAAAAGGCAGCATAAAAGGGAGCATATGCGCAGACCCACCTTGGAGACGCGAAGGTTATACAACGCAGCAAATCATCGGCTAAAAAAGGCCCTTCGTAAGGCTAAAAATAACCAGATCAATAACCTTTTTAAAAAAGTAGACGCTCAAGATCGTTACAGAATGCAAAAACTATGGCGCTTAACAAACACTTTAAAGAGGCAGCCAGAAACAAACTGGCCATTGAAAATTCCCAGCAGTAGTGGTAGTAGAGAAGGCTATAGGTGGACAAAGAGTAGCGAGGAGAAAGTTGAAGCTTTTGTGTCACATTTAGAAGAAAGATTCACACCAAAACTCATAAACTCCGACGATTTAGAAATAGGGTAGTTATGGAGTGTAAGGAAATAGCGCAGCTCAAACGCTTAACAACTAAACCTGCCTGGCTTCAGAGGCAACAATTTGGGCGGGAATACGATGTAAATAGACTCCCGTTCAGGCCTATTTCCCCCAATGAAGTTATGATGGAAATCAAATCTCTACAAAACAAAAAGGCTCCTGGCATGGACCAAATAAACAACAGAGTCATTAAAGCGTTACCTCAAAAGGTAATTATTCATTTGACAAATATTTACAATCGAATCTTGAGACATGGCCATTTCCCCAAACAATGGATTAAAAAACCGAGCAAAAATGCAAATGAAGTTGGCTCTTATCGACCGATAAGCCTTTTGGCTGGCTTCTCTAATATCTTTGAAACCTTGCTGATAATTGCGAAGACTTTGAGAAGGCCATTCCCACTCATCAGTTTGGATTCAGGAGAGAGCATAGCACGGAGCTACAACTGGCACGCGTTACACAGTATATTCTTGATGCATATGAGAAACAGTTATTTTGTTCTGCCGTATTTATTGACGTGAGCGAAGCCTTTGACCGAGTTTGGCATAATGGTCTACTACTTAAGCTAACGAAGCTACTCCCGTTTACATATTACAACGTTTTAAAAAGTTATTTAGCAGATAGAACATTTTTTGTAAACGGAAACAATGGAATACGCTCGAGACCTGGAAGAATTTGCGCAGGAGTGCCCCAGGGTAGCGACTTCGGCCCTGTACTCTACATAGTCTTCACGTCGGATATGCCGCTACCGCACCTGTCAGAACAAAATGAAAGAATTGAGTTGAATATATACAACAACATAATGCTTTCTACTTACGCAGATGACACAATCATCCTATGAGCTAAAAAAGAAGCCAGTGCAGCGGTTAGAACAAATCAGTGTTATCTTGAACACTTCACTGCCTGGGCTTCCAAATGGTGCATCAGCCTTAATACCAGCAAAACGGTCCATGTCCTCTACAGAAGGCGAGCGAGTGCAAATGGCATAGGTGAGCTATCGCCAAAAATGTACAACGAAACAATCAAAAGTAAGCCAAGGCATCGCTATCTGGGCTTGATAATGGACAGGAAACTTGTGCTACATGCCCATACCACCCAGTTAGCAATTCGAGTGAGAGCAGCAGCCATGAGACTGAACTGGATCATTGGTCATCAGAGCCGGCTATCTAAAAGATGCAAAATGGTAATTTATAAACAATTAACCGCCCCAATATGGCAATATGCCTTACCTGTATGGGGAGCATTTGAATGCGAATCACAATCTGCAGAAGAAACCTTTGATAAAGCCAGAGGCAGGCTAGCAGCTTCACTATTTCGCCATCCAAATCTGGAAGCAAAAAGACTCATCATGCAGCCCTTCATTCCTCAAAGGCTTGACCGGCCAAAATACACAAAGCAGCTGGAAACTTACTTTCGGCCTCTCCAACAACAACTCCTGCAGCAGGCAGCACAACAACTACTACTGCTGCCAACTTTAATCAGACACGAGTAGCTTGAAATTGAACAACAGCGCCAACTCCGGGAGTCCCAAGTCAAGGAAGCACTTGTCGGCGGAAACGCCTTGAACAAGAGCGTCGCATAGCCCGTGGTATCCCGCAGGAGAGACCCTCAATAATCTGGGTTAATCGTATGGCGCAATGTCTCAGGAGAGGAGAAATGAATCGATTAGAAATGGCGCAGAAGATTCGTTTTGAGCCCGAATAAATACAAAGGCTCATAATGACTCCGCTTGAACCACACGAATTCCCTCCGCCTACTCCAGAGCAGCTTCTCGAAGAGAAGATGAAGTCCCTGCAGCAGCAACTTGAGAAGGAGCTCGACGACGAGATGGACGAAGCATTTGCCGCCGAAGAAAGCCGAGCCCGCACAAATCCGCACCAGGAAGCCTCATCTGTGTGTGTAGAAGCTGCACAACCAAAAGCTATGGCCACTCCAATACCTAAAAGAAGACAAAATATCATCAATGCCAATCTGGATGGCAATAATTCTGCTTACCTTTATTTACAGGCAAATATCACAGCTACTGACGTCCTCTTGGTGCATCCAAGGCAAATCTGGCGCCCAGCAGTCCATCCGTTGGCCTGCCATCCTGGTGTAATTCCTATGGCTGCCTGCAGCGAGCCGCCTCCCACGCCATCTTCTATAAGGGCCTCGCCTACTGCTGGGATTGCTCGGAATGACGTATCCGGAATGACTTTTTGGCAACTTCTCCGAATCCACTCCGCAGCCTGCAGCAGCCTATCGCTGCTCCAAAACCTGAAAGAAGACGAAAAATCCTCATCAATGCCAATCTGGATGGCAATAACTCTGCTTACTTCTATCTACAGGCAAACAGCACAGATACTGACGGCCTCCTGGTGAACCCACGGCGAAAGCGGAGGCGAGTAGTCCATCCGGTGGCCAGCTATCCTGTTGCGAATCCTCTGGCTGGGCGCAGCGAGCCGACTGCAATGCTCCCTTCTGCACCAGAAGGTGCCTCGGTCATTGCCGATGCACATTTCCGCCCCTGGAATCGCCTTTTGACTGGCTCGCCAAATCCGCACCGTAGTGTATCCAGCATCCAACGAAGGCCTGTCCAACAGTTACAACAGCCACTGGTGAATCTTCTTCTCATTGGCCTAATGATGGATCCATGGCAGTTGCAGCAGCCTAATGACGTCACGTGGCATTTACTCAGACCGCTCCCAGGTCACCTTCTGAAATTTCACCGCCGTCCGGTGCGCCAATGGTGGAAAGACACGCCCTCTGGAAGCATATTGGCAAAGCAATTTGTAACAATCGAATACTTACTCACTTACGGTGCGGCTTTATACTTCCCCTGAGACTGCAGCAGCCTGATGAAGTCACCGGCTCCTTTATTTTGACACCTGCTCAAGCCAACTTCTACAGACTCAATTCCATCCAGTGAGCTGATGATAGAGGTTCATACCTATATATACGTCCGCTGTAATTAAATGGGCAAAGAAATTATAATTAATACAGCTTCAATTTGTTAAATTTATAATTTTATTACTTACAATGCAATTTCCAAATGTAAACAAGCGCACGTCGTTGCCAGAAAATGTTGATTTCTTGTAATGTAAAGTGTCTTATCCATTTCTCTGTAACATTATGTAGAGTTTCCCAACCATGTTAAGTAGTGGTTCCGCTGTTAAAGGAACAGCTTTTAAAAATATTTGTAAAAGCGTTGAAATGTAAAATTGCGCAAACAAATAAACTTAGCTGAGGGTCACTTGCTGTCGCCGATCAGTCACAACCCGAAAAAAAAAGAAAAGTCGACACACAACCGGAAAAAAAAAACTAAAAAACACACAATTGATAAAATCAATTAATAATTTAATCGCCCTAATTATCCACACAATTTGTTAACGTTTTTCAAAGCTGTTCGTACGTGACCTTTTTTATTTTCTGACTAATTTTACCGTGGTAAAATTTTTTATGTAAAACCCGACGCGCTTGTATAAGTATTGCGAGTGTTTGTTCCGTGTATGTAAACGTATACGCATTAACATACATTTGCATGCGCTGAATAGCTTAATACTTACAAGACTTTTCGCGCCAAATTACACACCAATACACCGTCTATGTAAACGTATACGCGTATAATATAAATCCGTGTGCGCTGAATAGCTCTAATACTTATACGATTACTCGCGCCCTGTAATTTTACACCAATACCAATGAAACCCCGCCTTAAAACAAATACTATCAACATGGCATCAAACCGGGATATGTGTGAGAAAGAGAAGTTGCCGCACCAGCAGCAACAATACAAGGCAGCAGACCAGAAGGAACCTCACAGATTTTAAAATACAAGCCATCTATCTGCATGACGTTTCTAACATCCAGCCTTTAATAGAATCCCTTAATAACGCACCAGGAGAACAAAACAAATTTACTACTACCAGGGTAAGGGGTAACAAAATCAAACTGGACAGCGGCGATATGGAAACCTACAACAGAGTCATGGCCAAACTGGATGCAGACAATATAAATATGCATACACACCAGCTGCGCAAGGAACGTGGCTACCTTATCATCTTGAGAAATCTGCATCACTCTACTCCTTGCAATTGGATACGCAAATTAATTGGTGAGATGGGTCTTTTAGTGAGTTATGTAAATGTAATTAAACATAGACGCAGTCGCAAGCCGCTAAACATGTTTGAAGTTGAATTGGAACCAACTTTAGACAATGGCAATGACAGAATCCTATCACTGACTACTATGGGAAACCAGGAAATTTCAGTTGAACGACAAATGAGACGCATTGACCCTGTTCAATGCCACCGCTGCCAATGCAAGCCATCCACAGCGTGCGCCGAGGCTAAGATCCCAAATCCTAAATGTGCCAATTGTGCCAAGCCCAGGCAACACTCAAATCCTACCGGGCGCACATTGCTATTGGAAAACAGAAGCGGACAAACTGGCAGCACCAGAAGTACAACAACTCCACTCGGCAGAATGCATTTTACAGCGGGGAAATTAACAAAAGCTTAAGATGGCAGCAGCGAAATCAAAATCACCACCTACCTAAACCACACCAAAACCCGCAGCAGCAGCAGCACAACAACAACAGCTCCCAGCCGACCAACAGCCAGAACATTAACAAGGCCCCAAAACGCCAGCTTTTTAGTCAACTTTTCAGCAACAACAATAAACTGTCCGTTGGCCAGCAGGAAAGCAACATCAGCAGGGCCCCTCGCGGGCATCACCAGCAGCAGCGAAAGACACAAAAGCCTGCGCCGGCTAACCTGCAGCAACAACATAACAACTCCCAACAGCCCATCATCAGCCGGTACACTAATAAGACGCCAAACCTCCAGCCTTTTAGCAACAAAAATCAACCATCCGATGACCTTCAGGGCAACAGCATCAGCAGGCCACACTCCTCCTCTCGTGGGCATCAACAACAGCAGCGAGAGTCACAGAAGCACGCCCCCCAACCACAGCTATACCAGCAGCCTGGGGCCCCATATGTGAATGACCAGCTAATGCAGGTAGTGCACCAAAATCTTCTCCTTGTAAGTGAAATGGGCAAAAAAATGGATGCCCTTATAGATCTATTGCATACTTTTATTATCTCTAATAAAGGACAAACTATTCCCACCGCTAATGACATTGTAAATGAATAATTACGCCGAAATACCGTATACTACAAACACTATTTCGGCCAACAATACAGCCAATCCTCTAGCTACTACCACCATAAATGTAAATACAAATAATTTAGCTCATACCACTACTGCTACTACAGGCGCCCAGTACAACAGCTCTCTCAAAATCGTTTATTGGAACGCCTGTGGTCTAAAAAACAAAATTTTGGAGTTAGAACTATTTATGCAGCGTAATAACGTGGACATAATGATGGTTATTGAAACCCGCATAACCACAAATGACCCTACTACCACAATAACAGACAATCTAACCATAAAAGACTACGTACTGTATACTGCCTCACACCCTTCCTCCAGAAGGAAAGGTGGAGTAGCCATTTATGTCAAAACTGGTCTCAAGCACATTGCACTTGAACCAATTACAGAAAATTTCTTGCAGTGTGCTCCCATTGCATTAACCACTAACCATAATTAGATCATTGCTCTAGCGCCAATATATTGCCCGCCAACTATCACCTGGACGGAGCAGCACTTCAAAAAGTTATGCAAGTACATGAGCGAACTCTGTTATGGCTCCAAATTTATAGTTTGCGGGGACTGGAACGCTAAGCACCCATGGTGGGGCAACGTGCGATCCTGTAAAAGAGGCAGAGTTTTAATGAACACGATCCATGCAAACACCTGCTTAAATGTGTTGGCCACTGGGGGGAGCCACACTACCCATTTGATCAAAGAAAAAGGCCCTCCGCTATTGATTTGGCAGTATATGCTGGCATAAACTATGACAGAATTCACACATATTCAGCAGGTGATCTGCAATCTGACCATCTTCCTATCTTCATTAACCTGGGCATCAGTGGCTCAACGACAGTCCCGGTAACAAATCGCCGACTACTTCCAAGCAAAGCAAATGTCACAAAAATTCCAAGATTTCCTATCGCAGCATATCAATCTCAACATGGAAATAAACTCAGGAGAAGACATTGAGGCTGCGATCGACATTCTAAATCAAAACATCTACAATGCAGCGGCAGCTGCAACTTCGTAAGGCTAAAAATAACCAGATCAATAACCTTTTTAAAAAATTAGACGCTCAAGATCGTTACAGAATGCAAAAACTATGGCGCTTAACAAACACTTTAAAGAGGCAGCCAGAAACAAACTGGCCATTGAAAATTCCCAGCAGTAGTGGTAGTAGAGAAGGCTATAGGTGGACAAAGAGTAGCGAGGAGAAAGCTGAAGCTTTTGTGTCACATTTAGAAGAAAGATTCACAACAAAACTCATAAACTCCGACGAATTTAGAAAGAGGGTAGTTATGGAGTGTAGCGCAGCTCAAACGCTTAACAACTAAACCTGCCTGGCTTCAGAGGCAACAATTTGGGCGGGAATACGATGTAAATAGACTCCCGTTCAGGCCTATTTCCCCCAATGAAGTTATGATGGAAATCAAATCTCTACAAAACAAAAAGGCTCCTGGCATGGACCAAATAAACAACAGAGTCATTAAAGCGTTACCTCAAAAGGTAATTATTCATTTGACAAATATTTACAATCGAATCTTGAGACATGGCCATTTCCCCAAACAATGGATTAAAAAACCGAGCAAAAATGCAAATGAAGTTGGCTCTTATCGACCGATTAGCCTTTTGGCTGGCTTCTCTAAAATCTTTGAAACCTTGCTCATGAAAAGAATGTTTGAATGCGAAGACTTTGAGAAGGCCATTCCCACTCATCAGTTTGGATTCAGGAGAGAGCATAGCACGGAGCAACAACTGGCACGCGTGTGATGGACCTATTTCAGGCTGAGGTAAGCTCAGTCACGTCCAGGGGTCAATCCACAAGAAATTTGTAGAAATGGATGGAACTTCAAGGGAGACGTCGGTGGTGGCCTATCGTAGAGTAGATGGATCGGGGCTTGGGCGGGCGTTGCTAGCGTTGTGTATATGAAACGACCGTGTGGACTCGGGGCGGGGCGACGTCGGTGCCTCAGCTGATTGGGGTGAACTTACGCAATCGGGTGTTTTTACTTTGCAAATTTGACAATTTATTGTATTTCTTAGCGGTTTAAATGACTTATTTTTAATTGGGCGCCGATGTCTTGTCGTGAGTTCCGGGTACCGCGTCTGTACTCCGGACCGGGTCTCTGCGTAAGTTGCTTTCTGATTTCAGTCGGCGTCTATTTATACGCCAATGGGTGCTGTGTCAGCGGGTTCAAAAGTGCACTTCCGCGTCGGGGTGCACTTTGCCGTTCTGGGGATCGTGGGTTGACCTGGTTCTGTCTCTTCGCGTTTTTGGCGAGCTGGCGGGTTTGCCGTTGGGTGCTTGTCGTGGGCTTCCGCGGTGTCATCGTTTTGTAGCCGATGAACCCGGAAGACTGCGCCTGGCCGGTTGCTTGGTCTGGAGTGGGGGAAGTCCGCGTGACCTGGTGTGTTTGGTCAGCGTAATGAAGACGGCGCGTGTCAATCGGTGGCTATGTGTGGTGGGGGGGTGTTCGTGTAGTAAATAATGCATGCGTTCAATTTACGTTGGGCGAGGTGCTGCAATTTAGTAGCAGGTTTTTTGTTTTATTGGAACCCTTTTGGGTTCGTTACACCCTCCCCTTTCTTCCCCCACGAGAGTCACGAAGACCCGTGCGTGGGGCCTGCGGCGGTGGGTTGTTGGCTCGGATGGCTTCGCCTTCTTCTGGTGAGAGTGCACTGATTGATGGGAGCCAGAGTTGCGGCTATTTAAGCCGTTCTGCAGGGTCCGTATTTGCGGAGCAAGCTTTTCTTCTCTCTTCCGTGGTGCACCGGGGGTGCGTTTTGGGGTCGCCGCCGACTTGCGATCATCTCGTCCCTTGCCTCGTTATCGGGTCTGTTTACTTCGTGGTCGAGGGGTTTGTTGTGCTCGCGTTGTTGTTGGCGTTGCGCCGCCGGTCGGTGTTTCGCTGACGTTGTCTCTCTTGGCCGGGTGCCCCGGGTTCTGCCGACTCTGCGGTGCGCGGTCGGGGCGTCGGTTTGCTGTTTCATTGGTTTCTTCCGCGATGTCAGCATTCCTGTGTAGGCCCGTGGGCTCGTCGGGCTCGTGGTCGTGGAACTCTCTCAGGTCGTTGATATTCGCGGTCTTCTGTTTCCGGCTTTCGCAATGTTGTAATTTGGCGATGTTTGGCGATGGAAAACTGTTGATTCGGTAAGGGCCGTCGAATTTCGGAGCTAACTTTGCCGCGAAGCCCGCGGCGGCGTTTGAGAGGTGGTGTTGGCGTAGAAGTACCAATGATCCGATGGCGGGGCGCCATAGTCGCCGGCGGAGGTTGTAATGTCTCCCTTGCTCTTGGCTGGCTCTCTGGATGTTGTTTCGGACGATGGCGAATACTTCTTTTAGTCTCGTCGCTTTGCTGCTGGCCGTCTCTTGTGTACTCCCTGTCCCGGGCGTGACTTCGTCGTAAAGGGTGCCGGGGAGTCGGGGTTTTCTTCCTTGCAGGAGGAAAGCGGGGCTGAATCCGGTCGTCTCAGAGACGCTGGAATTGATCGCCAATGTCATCTCGGGTAGGAGTTCGTCCCACGTGTTCTGGTGGTCGTCGACGAACTGTGCGATCATCGTTTTCACAGTCCGATTGGCTCTCTCCGTCGGGTTTTCTTGGGGGCAATACGGGGCTGTGTGTTGTAGGTCCACGCCTGCGGTTCGCAGGAATGTTTTAAACGATCGGCTGGTGAACTGGGTTCCGTAGTCGCACACGAATAGTGTCGGCACGCCGAAGCTTCTCAGTATTCGTTCTCTGAAGGCTCGTTCGAGGTTCGCTGTTGTCGCTTTCTTGAGGGGTACCAGTTCGACCCACTTGGAGAAAGTGTCGAAGAAGACCAGTAAGATGGTGTTCCCGTGCTTGGACCGTGGTAATGGTCCGACGAAATCGGCACACAGGGTGGCGAAGGGTTCTTCGGCTTTGCGTGTGAGCATCCTGCCCACGGCCTTGCGCTGTGTGGCCTTGAACTTCTGGCAGCTTACGCAGCCCTGCACGTACCGTCGTACGTCTCGGTGTAGTCCTGGTCAGTAATAGATAGCGGTATAGCTGCCCATTTTCGTACGTGTAGACTGGGTACTTCTGGGGTTCGTCTTGGACTTGTTGGATCCTTTGTTTAAGCCAGGTGCATGGTGGGTCGTCTTCCTCAATGCGGGCGAGGGTCTCCAGTGGTTGTCTTGACAGTGCATCTGCGACTACGTTCTGGTTGCCGGCCCGATAGTGCACGTCGTATTGGTATTGCTGTAGTTCGAGCGCCCATCTTGCTACTCTACCGTAAGGGCTCTCGAGGGTATTCAGCCACTTTAGTGCGAGATGATCGGTTATGACGTCGAATCGGTAGCCTTCGAGATAGCATCGCAGTTTTCGGATCGCCCAGATGACGGCGAGGCATTCCTTGTCGGTGTCCGATGACCCGCTCTTTCCCTTCGATCTCTTGGGTGAGGACCGCGCCTACTCCAAGGTTGCTTGCGTCCGTCTGCAGGGAAAATTTGACGTTAAAGTCTGGGCAGGCGAGTACCGGTGCGGTGGTGAGCAGTGTTTTCAGCTCGTTGAAGGCGTCTTGTTGTGACAGCAGCAGTGACATTGGTTGGACCACGGTGGCAAAGTTTGGGACAAATCTGCGGTACCAACCGGCCATGGCTGCGCATTGTCGTAGCTCCTTCAGGTTGGACGGCGGCCTCAGATCCTTTACGGCTGCGATTTTGTCGGGGTCCGTGTGGAAGAAGGCACACTTGTCCGTGTTGACCCGTAGGTTTGCCTTTCGCAGTCGTGCGAAAAGTTCTTTTCCGTTGTTGAGGTGTTCCTGGAAGCTTTTCCCGACGATGACGATGTCGTCGAGATATGCGAACGCGAATGGTTCCATGTCTGCGCCGATAACGGCGTCGAGGGTCCGTTGAAACGTGGCTCCCGCGGAGTGTAAACCGAAAGGCATTACTTTCCATTGGTATAATCCTCGGCCGGGTATCGTGAATGCCGTGGCTTCCCGGCTGTTCCGGGCCATTGGTATCTGCCAGTACCCGTTTTTCAGGTCCAGGGTCGTGATGAAGTGGGCATTTCGGAGTCGCTCTAGTATGTAGTTGATCCTGGGTAGCGGGTACGCGTCCGGGATAGAACGCTCGTTTAGCTGCCGATAATCTACACACATGCGCCATCTCCCGTCCTTTTTGCGGACCAGGACGATTGGCGTGCTGTGGGGGCTCCGGGATGGTTCGATTAGGTCCTCTGCTATCAGTTGGTCGACCTGTTCATCGATGATCCGCCGCATGGCTGGATTTTTCGGGTAGTACCGCTGTTTTATGGGTCGGTTGTCTCTCATGACGATGGTGTGTTCTGTTAGATCCGTCGTCCCTCGGAGGCCTGCGAGTGTCGGCAGTTCTTCGTCTAGAAATTCCTGTATTCTCGGCGCGATGTCGGGAGGCTCCAGGTGCGGCGGGGTTCCGATTGATGCCTCGTGCGGCGGTGATCGCCCCTCCCGGTTCCTGCCTGAGAGGACGCGGGAGTAGCGGGTCGGTCGGTGTCGTGGGGGTCGTTTTCGTGTCGAGGGCGGTGTCGACGCGTTCGTGGGCCAGGGTGGCGGTCAGAGGTGGTACCTCGAGCGCCTGGCTGCTGCGTGGCGGCTGTCGTTGCTGGGGCCGGGTTGTCTTCTGGAGGGGCGTCCTGGGTTCCTTTCCCATTGTTGCTGGAACCGCGTCGGTGCCCTCGGGAGACCGGCTCGCTTTCTTCGTTGCTTTGCTTGGTTTTGGGTTTCTCGGAGTGTGTTCTCGGAGCGCTCGTGTCTCGTGTCGTGGCGGGGGATTCGATGGCGGCGGGGGTCTCAAGTTGTTGGGTCCGTGGGCGTGTACTTGGCTGGCGGTGCTCGTCGGCGGGGTTGGGGGGGGGCGTTGGGAGCCTTGGAGATGGAGGCGTGTGGTGTATTGTATTGTGGTTTCGATGGCGCACAGGAAGTCCATCCCTATGATGGCTTGCTCTAGCATGTTGGGCAGCACCAAGAGCGGCATCTGTACCTCTTGCTCGTCTAGTTTGAAGCGCGCTAGCAAGATCTGAGTTATCTCGCGTGCCGAGCCGCCGGCTAGGCGTATCGGGACGCAAGCGTCGCGCAGGTCGTTGTCGTGGCCGAGTTGGCGGGCGAGGTCGGCGTTGATGAAACTTCGGGATGCCCCGGTGTCGACCGTGGCTTCCGTGCGCCGTTCTCCGATGGTCACCCTCGCCACTATCCGGCCGTCGTGTACTTGCAGCGAGTTTCTTAGTTGGTTGTCTGAGGAAGCGTCGTGCCCGGCTGTTCCCGTGTCAGCTGGGGACGCGAGTCGTTTCCCGACGGGTCCTGGCGGCAACAGCCCACGGTGCGTGTTCCGCGCTTGCCGCATTCCCAACAGAAGAGGATCGATGGGTTGGTGCAGTCGCGAGATACATGTCCCGCTTCTCCGCAGCGTCGACAGGCTGCGTGCGGGTTGGCGGTGGGGGTGGTTTGTAGTATGCTCATATTAAATTAAATATAATATACACATTCACGTAAAGTATTCATTATTTCGAATACCCACTGTAACGACGGTACTTAAAGAATACACACTGTAACACTTTGTTTCAGTGTTTACGTAACAATAAAGTCCGCGGCTTTTGGCTTACAAAAGCCCAAAACACAATTGTAAAATTCAGAATATAAAACACAATAAAACAGATCGGAGGGTTGACCCCCAAAGATCCAAGAAAAGGACTGTACATCGTTTACATGGCGACCGTGACAGAACCGATATACGTCCTACGCGATGGATCGATCTAAGGATTGAAAAAAAAAATTTCTAAAAATGTGTTAAAAATAATAAAGACAAAGAATGGTCGACATTAAAAAAAAAGAAAATATAATACTATGTGTTTTGTTTTAAAAATCGGACACAGTCAAAAGAAAATTGATGAATTGGAAAAACTATTGAAATAGTGTTGTCTCCAGTGCCAGTGCCAAGGAAAACCCACAGCAGAAAGCCAAACCAGCCGTTTCGCCAGACCCATGCAAATTAAACAACTGCGGTAGCGGATTGTGTTTTTAAAAAGTTTTTATTTTACTTCGAACTTCACTGATATAGATTTAAGTAGAGGGTCACAAAGGAATTCCGGGCCAAGGGATTGCGCGATCTTAATATTTAGCTAGACTTTGCGGTGTCGCTGCTGGATCAAGACTGATTTGAACGTTCTGATCTTTGCATCGTTGATCCCTTTCGGGAATCGTTTTTCTATAAACATTTCAATTGATTTCGCCATCCCGAGTATTAGATTTCGTCATCCAAAGAGAGAACTGTAAAAGGCCTAAAGTGCAGGATCTGCAGAAAGCCGGGAGTGAGATTGTTTATGAGAAGCCGGGTGTGGGCAAACATTGGTTTTCCATTTAGGCGAGTGTCAAAGATTGGGATTGCGGCGGGGGCGCTTGAGATTGTACATCTTAGAAATCAATTAGGCGGAGGCCCAAGATTGAAATTGTTTTCGTTTTGGAAAGCCAAAGATTGTTTACAACTCGTATAAGAGCTCAATGGAATTGGTTACGTTAACTCCCCCCATTCTTAAATGTTTCGTCCCGATACATTTTGAAGTTCTGATAGAGCTCTAATTTCTTCTGACAGTATTTGAATGTTGCTTTCCACTATTTCTTCTGACGGTATTCTTATTGATTTAATAAGTACAAATTTGGTTAATTTATAGCCGAAGTAAAATAACATTAACAATATCAAAATGATTAAAAATAATGTTGTTAATGGTAAGGCCGTATTACCTAATGTTATAAGGGGATTTAAAATATTAACATTATCAAAAGAAAATTGCTTATCATTCGATTGTATATAATCAACTAATTCAAAATCGCTATATCTATGATGCGATATATATCTTAGAATTTTACCCTTATCATTTATGTGGGTTATATTATTTATTACAATTGTGTTGTTGAATATAAGGAGATACGATCCTAACAAAGTAGTATTGTCTACGATATTTTTGCCTGAAACTAATATGGCACCATCCTGAATGATGTCTATTTCTTTGTTTTTTCCCCTTTTTTTAGTGCAGTTGGCTTTAAAGCCATTAAGTAAATTGGTGAAACAGGTACTCTTTAAATTTATTTGTGCGTAATTGTTAAAAGTTTCACTTTTAAAATTATTCATTAAATAGTATTTCTCCTTACATTCACAAACTTTTTCACTTATTACTAACATTCCATCATTTTGTGAGATGGCTCTTGCATGGTAAAACTTGCAAATATCTTTAATTTGAGGATATTTTATGTAAATGATTATTAAATCTGCATTTCGAATTATTTTAATCGTTGCAATGTCCAACAGATCAGACAGTTCAACATTATGTTTTTCATGCTTATAAATGTCCTCTATTTCGTTTTTATTTAAAATTTTTGTATTGAAAATGTTTACTTTTAAGAGGGTTATGGTATCAACTAAATTTAGTAGGTCAAAAGTTATTAATTTTAAACGATGCTTTCTCAGTATCGTTTCTTCATTGAAGATGACATTTTTTAATGAATTTGATAGCAATTCAATTTCTTTGAAAAATTTGGAATTTATTACAAATTGTTTATTATTATTTTCAGTTAATTCATTTACTTTATTTTGTATTTTCAAAAAGTCGTCATGATCAGGGCTGTCTGCTATCCATTTCCAAATGGTACCTAATTCATTTATTCCCCTTTCTTTCCGTTTTGGAACTAATTCTGAAATCATTAATTTTAATAGACTTAAGTCCATTGATATTTCCCACTCATCGTCTGAATTAATTGATTTGTTGACATATTTGGATTCTTTATTTGTTTTTGTTACAGATCTCACAATTTTTTATATATTCTTTTAATTTTTTGTGCAGGTTTGGCCAATAATACAGCTTAGTTATTTGTTTGTAATTTTCGTCTAGTCCTCTATGGGCTCTGCAATGTGTTTCTTCTATAATTATAGCTTTATCTTCTGAATTTACTACATCTTGGAGGAACTTTCTCGTGAAGAGAAATTTATTTATGAAGTTTTCCTTTAGTTTATTTTGGATAAGGTATAAATCTTCTAAAGTGCAGTGTATTCCTGTGGTTAAGTGAGGCTGAATAAATTCTTTTAAAATGATTAGCAGATTGTCAACCGTATCAAATTCAATAATATGTCGGGTATTTTCATAAACTCTTACTAACTCATGAACTGTGAATCTCCCTTGCGCTAATAGTAGCTGCTGTTTAAATTGGTTTAGAGGCTTGCTAGTCTCTTGAATGACGTTTTCAAAACTACTCTCTGCTGAATGCTGAGTATTTATGTCTGATTCTGATTCTGTCTGGTCGACATCACTATCTGTCATATGATTTATTTTAATCCGAGATAACGCGTCCGCTACTACGTTAGTTGAGCCTGGCTTATAAATGATTTTTGGTGTGAAACTTTCTATGAAGTAATACCAACGTTTCATTTCAACATTTGGATTTTTTTGCGACAAAACTGCACCTATTGCTATGTCCGATGCATCTGTGGTTAATGTGAATTTTTTATTGTAATCTGGTTGTACTAATTCAATATGTGCTATTAAACTGTCCTTTAAATTATTAAATGCTCCAATTGCTGGTTCATCCAGCTGTATTAATGTTTTCTTGGATGCCCTTCGTGAAACTTTCCCATTTACTCCGCTCAGATATTTTGTTAAAGGTTTGGCAATTGTGGCATAATTTCGGACAAATTTTCTGTAATACCCTGTTAGTCCTAAGAAGCTACGTAGCTCTCTGATATTTTTAGGAATTGGATAGTTTTGTATTGTGGAGATTTTGTCTGGATCTGTTTTAATGATATTTTGGGAAACAATGTATCCCAGAAATTTGGTTTCTAATTGAAAGAATTTAGACTTTTCTAGTGAAATTTTCATGTTAGCGTTTTGCAATATCTGAATTATATGAATTAGATCTTTATAATGTTGTTCTATAGTTTTTGAAAATATTATTATATCGTCCATATAAACGTGACAAGTTTTCCCAACTTTTTCTCTAAGTATATCGTCCATTGCCCTTTGGAAAATTCTGGGAGCGTTCGTCAATCCCATAGGCATTCTTAGAAATTCATATTTGCCGTTATTTATGGAAAAAGATGTTTTTTCAATATCTGATTCCCTCATTAAAATCTGATAGAAACCTGACTCTAAATCAATGGCCGAGAAATATTTCGCTTTACCTAAATTGGCGAGGATTACTGAAGGATCTTGCATAGGGTATCTATCCGGTATAGTGTTTTCATTAAGTTTCTTAAAGTCTATTACTAATCTATGCTTAGGAGTTCCGTCCTTATTTACTCCCTTCTTTGGTACTACTATTACCGGTGAATTATATGGGCTTTTACTAGGTCTGATTATACCTTCATCTAACATTTTACTTATTTCGTTATTAACGAAATCGTTAACCGAATAAGCGTATGGATACTGCTTGCCATATACCGGTCTATCGTGTTCAGTGTTAATCTCTCCTTTTATATCCGTTCTGAACGGTAACTGTAAATTTATATTGGCATGGTCTTCTTCGATGATAGATACCATTTTCTCTCTGAGATTTTCTAAATTGTCCTCTTTGTAGGTTATTGTGTTATACAATTTCATTTTTTTCAATTCAGAATTTGCATAATTTTGAATGTCGGATATTTCTACGACGGCGCGTTCAGGATTTTTGCATCCCAAACTTTTAAATTGTTCATTGTCGGATAATTCAACGACGGCGTGTTCAGGATTCTTTAATCCCAAACTATTCGAACTTTTAGTGTCGGATAATTCAACGACGGCGTGCTCAGGATATTTTAATCCCAAACTATTAAAACTTTGGATGTCGGATAATTCAACGACGGCGGGTTCAGGATATTTGAATCCCAAACTATTGACGGATAATTCTTCGTCGGCGTGCTCAGGATTTTTTGATCCCAAGCTATATAAACTTCCTTCTACCTTTACTGAATCGCTTTTCATTTCTTTTTCTTCTTCAAAATATTTTTTTATTATATATTCCTTCAACGGAAGGATGGTTTTTCCTTCTATAAAGGTTAATTTGTTTAAAGAAAAGACCTCGTCATATATTAGTTTCTCCTCATTGTCTTTATAACTTAAAGTCCCCTTTCCTGTATCAATAACCGCTCCGATTTTCTTTAATAGGTTAAATCCTATTAGTAAATCTGCCTCCATTCCATCTATTTCATAAAACACTTGCTTTGTGTTGAAAATTGTTATATTATGGAAATATTTAATTATTGAAAACCCATTCACTGTAGCAACTTTCTTATAAATTGGTAATTCTTTTTTATTGTCGTAAATTCCTTTTTTTATATAACAAGAAGTGGCTCCCGTATCTATCAAAACTTTTAATTCTCTGTTTATTTTTTTGTCTACTCTTTTTAGGTAGGGCAGACCTACTTCGGGGGCTGATCTAAAAAATGATCCTCCTCAATGTTATTTATCCTCATTGCTTTATTAGCCGGTTGTTCCGACATTTCGTTTGGCTTTCGATTCTGCGCTTGATTGTCGTTAGACTGATTATTCGGTACTACGTTAGCCCTAAAATGCTGGGCTTGGCTATAATTGTTATTATTTCTCCTATAATAACCGTTAGTATTCTCCCGATAATTTCTATTGTTATTATTTCCCCTGAATTGATTGCTGTTCTGTCGGTTCCGGATTTGTATCGATTCGTCTATTGTTTCTGCCTGATAATCTGATACCTGATCGGATTTAGTTTCTATTTGTTGTTTTAAATTTACAATTTGCTCTTGTACTTGTGAAATTTGAAGTGCTATCAATTGTTTGACCAGATCTGCTGTGAGATCGGTCCTTGCTTGAGAGTTAATCATTTTTAGTTTTTCAAAATCTAAAGTTAGCTGATCCACTTTTAATTTTTCTTATATGTTAGTTTTTATAATCTTATATAACCTAATTGAACTTATATATTTATTAATGCAACTCTTGCTCACGAAATATCCGGTAGGGGTCGTCCTTCTTAGTTTGGCAGATCTTCGAACGGGTCTTCCTTCTTAAATTTCTTTGCTTAGCTGGGTCTTCTGGGGGTCTTCCTTCTTTGGCTTCGCTGATCGTTTCACTTTCTTTGTATTTTGGTTTTGTCGGTTTTGTTGGTTTTGTTTTTTTAAAAACTTTGGGTTTCTTTGGTTTTTTTTGTATTTACGAATTGCCTTGATTAGCTTTTGTATTTATTTGTATTTTGCGTTGTATTTGTATTTGTATTTGTATTTGTATTTGTATTTGTATTTGTATTGTATATTGTATTTATTTTTGCACACCCTAAGCTCCGGTTTGTTTCCTTTTTATCTCACTTTTTTTTATCTTATATCACACAGTCACTCCGCGTTTTTAAATTTGAAGGATTTATTCCATTAATTAATTGTCCTTCGGGTTTCGGCACGACGCAACACTTTTATCATTCGGTGTTTTTTATACAACGTCGCCCCACGTTGGGCGCCAATTAAACAACTGCGGTAGCGGATTGTGTTTTTAAAAAGTTTTTATTTTACTTCGAACTTCACTGATATAGATTTAAGTAGAGGGTCACAAAGGAATTCCGGGCCAAGGGATTGCGCGATCTTAATATTTAGCTAGACTTTGCGGTGTCGCTGCTGGATCAAGACTGATTTGAACGTTCTGATCTTTGCATCGTTGATCCCTTTCGGGAATCGTTTTTCTATAAACATTTCAATTGATTTCGCCATCCCGAGTATTAGATTTCGTCATCCAAAGAGAGAACTGTAAAAGGCCTAAAGTGCAGGATCTGCAGAAAGCCGGGAGTGAGATTGTTTATGAGAAGCCGGGTGTGGGCAAACATTGGTTTTCCATTTAGGCGAGTGTCAAAGATTGGGATTGCGGCGGGGGCGCTTGAGATTGTACATCTTAGAAATCAATTAGGCGGAGGCCCAAGATTGAAATTGTTTTCGTTTTGGAAAGCCAAAGATTGTTTACAACTCGTATAAGAGCTCAATGGAATTGGGTACGTTAACTTGCACGACTGCCGACGATATTACGCACAAACCCATGTTGGATTATAATTTATACCCTTAAATTTGGGCACTACAATGCGGCCAGGAATATATAATACCCAAGAAGATTTAACAGCCCGCGCTACAAAGAGCGTACACGCAACATAAAACCTGTGCGAAGACCAGCACCGGCCCCACCAGACCCAGCAAGGGCCAATAATATAAGTGCGAGTGGCATAGGACCGCCCCTTGCACCGTCGATGGACCAACAGATTCTGCTCCTACCGAGCAAAGGAACGCACTCAGCCTACAAGAGGCTTTAAAAGTGTACCCAAACGATGGACCTCGCCCACTCACAATAGCTGAGTACCGGGCACGACAAAAAAAAAAAAGACCCCAACCCCCCACCAACAAAGGATCAACTTCGCACTGGTGCGAAGAAACGCAAATGAGCTGCAGAAATGCCATGCCTCATATTGCCAATAATTATAATTTTCTAACTCGAGTTGAAGCACCCTTAAAGTGCAACTTGAAAATACTAACCTCTGTTAGGCTATTACTAAAACCATGTGATCGATGTTGAATTATATAATGAAAAACCTGTAAATCGATCACATGTCCCTTAACATTTTTTTCCTTCCTTCATTTCGGTCAATTATAAAAAAAAAAATATATATATATAAAAAAAAAAATTATATTGATGAAGTTTTAAAGAGAAAAAAAAGAGAGAAAGGATATATAGATATATATAAAAAAAAATTTTTAATAATTTTTTTTTATTATTGTAAAGAATAAACGAATAGCAGATAATTTAAAAAAAAAAAAACCCCAACATTGCAGAAACCAATTTTTGAGAGAAAATCATCACCATGGGTTGGTTCGGTTCTGACGATAGTCAGACCAAAGACAATACGGCCAATGTGGTCAATAATGTCAAAATAATAGACCACAGGGATGATCTCAATGCACTCTGGTTATTACTTCTGATTTTAACCATTGTCACTGTTTTACAATTCCTTTTAACATTGTATGTAAAAAATAATAAGATAATTAAAAAGAGATATATGAGTAGGGCAAACAATTTAGATAGAGTTTAAAAAAAAAATTTGGTCTCAACGACCCCTAGGAGCATAATAGAGCTCGAATACATGTACATGGGTACATTTCAGGTAGAATTCCCGCCTTTAATATATTGTTACAAAGCCAAAATAAAATGTCTCGTAGAACAGCAGCAGCCATTAGGGCTACCCACGATAGGAATGAAAATTTCGAATATAGAGCTAAAGCAATCTTAGCCGCATTCCCCAATCCAATTAGCATATACGAGTTCGAATACTCATATATGAACGAATATAATTTACCTTTTTCACCACTAATTCATTGTGATGCCACACAAAAGGGTATCGTATTATCAACCATACCCGGCATCCTCGTAAACAGCCAAATAATAGAAAATGAAATTCTAGGAAGAATTGTGATTGCTAATGTTAGATTGTCTTCCAATCGGAATGGAAAACATTATAAAACACATATGGACTGGCTTACGATCTGCGCTAAAGTTTGCACTCTAAGAGCAGAATTCGATAAGTCATATAAATGCTTAACGCAGAACAGACCTACAAAATAGTACGGTCATTAAACATACAACTAATTTGGTAAACAAATATAATGAGGTCAGAGAACTTTTTCTAGAGAACAAACAAAGACTTACTGATATACATTGGTTTCAATCTACAGACGTCCTCAAACGTCTAAGGGAACGATTAGTATTCGTTAGAGAAAAATTCAATCTAGACATACACATACCAAATCTTCTAAACACAGCTGCGACATATATACCAGCTGTAGAATCGGAATCAAGGCCAATAAGTCCCAGGCCCCCGAATGTAAAAAATATTATCATCATATCGGAAGACGATTCTCGATCAAATAGATCGAACCATCCGGTAAACGACGACAAACCGTCGACTAGTTCAGCAAACAGCGTGGTTGGGCAAGAACCAACCACAATGGCAGACAAAACAATTGCCCAACGGGCATATATAAAAGATAAAAGGACAGAAACTCCATTTACAAAGATTCATTACGGCAGTCAAATTGGTCAATCTAACGAAAGGACCATACGAAAATTTAGCTATAGAAGTAATTAAATCAAAAGTAATAGGAACTACATTGTATAAAATACAAGATGAAACCACCATTAGCGCAATAATAAAGAAATTGCAAGACACTATTGTCGGAGAGTCATCAGATGTTATAAAGGCTAAAATGGCAAAAGTATGCCAAAAAGGCAAAACAGCCGCCCAATTCACAACAGAGATTGATGATATAAGAAAACTTCTAGAAGCATCATACATTGATGAGGGTTTGCCAGCGAAACACGCCGATAAGTTCAGCAGCAAAGAGGCCATTAGTACAATGGTTAAAAATTGCGAGCACGGCAGACTAAAAACAATACTAGAAGCAGGCACATTCCCAACAATGAATGATGCCGTAGCAAAATATATACAGTGTAGTACAGATATGACTGGTAGGTAGATAGTTAACTTTCGAGGTAACTATTGTGGTAGAGGAAATGGTCGTGGTTACAACCACAACCATATTTACAACAACAATAATTATAATAACAATAGAGGTCGTGTTGGCTATAGGGGAAATAACCGTAATAAGGGTGGAACCTATAACAACCAAAGATACAATAGCAATGGAAACACACGACAGAACAATGTTCGTGTGACAGACAGCTTCGGGAAACTCCCAAGATCCTTTAGATACACTAAATTAAAAAATCCAGCGGTTCACACAATCAACCTCAATCTCAATATATTCGTGGCATTCCTCAATTCTAAAACAGGAAAACAACTTACATTCCTTATAGATACAGGTGCCAATATATCACTATTAAAAGAAAATTCAGATGTCTTTAACGACTTTCAAACAAAAAATAAAATAGATATTCAAGGAATAGGGGAAGGTATAATAACATCCCAAGGCCTTGCCCTAATAGAGCTACAGACGGATAAGTACATAATTCCACACAATTTCCATTTAGTTAATCAGAATTTTGTAATTCCGTGTGATGGAATAATAGGCATTGATTTCATAAAAGAATTAAACTGCCTAATAGACTTAAAACTTGCAGAGGATTGGTTAATAATACGACCAAATAATATAAAAATTAAAATTTATGTTCCAATAACATACAGTTCTGGTAACAATACAATTCTTCTACCAGCAAGATCACAAGTTGTCAGAAAAATAGAATTAACGTGCGATATAGAAACCATATTGATCCCAAACCAGGAAATTCAACCTGGTATTTATGTAGCAAATATAATAACTTCAAAAAATAATACATTTGTCCGATTGCTGAATACAACCAGTACCAACCAATTAGTACATATAAATAGCATACAATATGAACCACTTTCGAATTACAAGGTAATTCAAACAACTCAAAAAATCCGAGAAAAAACTGTCATAGCTGAATTAAGCAAGCATTTCCCAGTACAATTCAAGAAGCAATTAACTAAACTATACACCAATTTTAGTGACGTATTCGGGCTTGAAACCGAATCAATCACAACAAATAATTTTTATAAACAGAAATTGAGATTGAGGGATGACGAACCTATATATATAAAGAACTATCGAAGCCCGCATAGCCAAGTTGAGGAAATTAAAAAACAAGTAGGAAAATTAATCAACGACAATATTGTCGAACCATCCGTATCAGAATACAACAGCCCACTTCTACTTGTCCCAAAGAAAGCCCTTCCGGGTTCAGAACAAAAGAAATGGCGATTAGTAGTTGACTATCGTCAAATAAACAAAAAACTCCAGGCCGACAAATTTCCATGACATTTTGAATCAACTAGGTAGAGCAAAGTATTTCTCATGCCTTGACTTAATGTCAGGTTTTCATCAAATCGAACTAGAAGAAAGTTCGCGAAATATAACGTCTTTTTCAACGAGCAATGGCTCATATCGCTCCACGCGACTACCATTTGGTTTAAAAATAGCGCCGAATTCATTTCAAAGAATGATGACTATAGCATTCTCTGGACTTGAAGCTTCGCAAGCCTTCCTGTATATGGACGATCTAATAGTCATAGGTTGTTCCGAAAAACATATGCTTAAAAACTTAACAGATATTTTTGAGATATGTAGGAAACACAACCTAAAATTACATCCACAAAATTGTTCATTTTTTAAGCATGAAGTGACCTTTCTTGGTCATAAATGTAGGGTTGGCAGCCCTTTAATGAGTATCGATCTATCGCTAGGGATAGTCAAGGGTAGAGGAAGATATATCGATAGTAAGTAAGAGTTCGACTGCAGAAGCGAGCAGACGTGCGAAAAGAACTATGCTAAGAAACCTATTTGTAACCATTTATTAAAATAAATATAATACAACGACGTGTGGCGTATATTTGATGGAGTTTCTGGAGCGGATTCTTACTCACTTGTAGGGAGCCCACCAAGGATCCCTACAATTTGGGGGCTCGTCCGGGATAGAACCACAACTGAATGTGTATTCGTGTACAAGTTGCCAATTCCATCAAGTTTTGCGCAACATTGTGAAATTGCGACGAACGAAGCAACGAAGATCAGACGAAAGCAGATGCCGAGAAGCGGTTGTGAGAAACGAAAATAAAGAGGAAAGAGGACGCAAAACGACTCCATTCGTTTTCGTCAAGGTTCAGAGAGCAGAGGTAGCTAACGACGAAGAGCTACAGAGCTACAAAACGACGAAGAGCTACAGAGCTACAAAACGACGAGGCTACAAAACGACGAGGCTACAAAACGACGCAGACCCGAAAACGACGAGGAAAGAGGACGCAAAACGACACTATTCGTTTTCGTCAGAAGAGCAAGGCAAACGGGAAAGAGTGAAAAGCCAACGACGAAAGTACGGAGCAAAGAGGACTGAAGAGACGTTCAGATTGCGAACGTGCAGAAAAGAGGAAAGCAGAAACGACGAAACAACAACAGTGGTACTTCGCACGGCCACGTGCGGCTTGTATACCCTGCGAACGACAACGACGTGAAGAAGACCGAGAAGAAGAACGCATCGTTTATCTGCGTGTATTGGAAAAGACGATTCTCACACCTGATGTCTGTATACGCAAGTATTGAATATACAGAATATTGCCCAACGGGCATATATAAAAGATATTTCGCACGCCATTCCGGAATTTAATGGACAGAAACTCCATTTACAAAGATTCATTACGGCAGTCAAATTGGTCAATCTAACGAAAGGACCATACGAAAATTTAGCTATAGAAGTAATTAAATCAAAAGTAATAGGAACTACATTGTATAAAATACAAGATGAAACCACCATTAGCGCAATAATAAAGAAATTGCAAGACACTATTGTCGGAGAGTCATCAGATGTTATAAAGGCTAAAATGGCAAAAGTATGCCAAAAAGGCAAAACAGCCGCCCAATTCACAACAGAGATTGATGATATGAGAAAACTTCTAGAAGCATCATACATTGATGAGGGTTTGCCAGCGGAACACGCCGATAAGTTCAGCTGCAAAGAGGCCATTAGTACAATGGTTAAAAATTGCGAGCACGGCAGACTCAAAACAATACTAGAAGCAGGCACATTCCCAACAATGAATGATGCCGTAACAAAATATATACAGTGTAGTACAGAGATGACTGGTAGCGCAAGTTCAATATTGTACACCAGACAAGGACAAGTCTACCGCGGTAGTAACTTTCGAGGTAACTATCGTGGTGGAGGAAATGGTCGTGGTTACAACCACAACCATATTTACAACAACAATAGTTATAATAACAATAGAGGTCGTGTTGGCTATAGGGGAAATAACCGTAATAACGGTGGAACCTATAACAACCAAAGATACAATAGCAATGGAAACACACGACAGAACAATGTTCGTGTGACAGACAGCTTCGGGAAACTCCCAAGATCCTTTAGATACACTAAATTAAAAAATCCAGCGGTTCACACAATCAACCTCAATCTCAATATATTCGTGGCATTCCTCAATTCTAAAACAGGAAAACAACTTACATTCCTTATAGATACAGGTACCAATATATCACTATTAATAGAAAATTCAGATGTCTTTAACGACTTTCAAACAAAAAATAAAATAGATATTCAAGGAATAGGGGAAGGTATAATAACATCCCAAGGCCTTGCCCTAATAGAGCTACAGACGGATAAGTACATAATTCCACACAATTTCCATTTAGTTAATCAGAATTTTGCAATTCCGTGTGATGGAATAATAGGCATTGATTTCATAAAAGAATTAAACTGCCTAATAGACCAATAGACCAAATAGACCAAATAATATAAAAATTAAAATTTATGTTCCAATAACATACAGTTCTGGAAACAATACAATTCTTCTACCAGCAAGATCACAAGTTGTCAGAAAAATAGAATTAACGTCCGATATAGAAACCATATTGATCCCAAACCAGGAAATTCAACCTGGTATTTATGTAGCAAATATAATAACTTCAAAAAATAATACATTTGTCCGATTGCTGAATACAACCAGTACCAACCAATTAGTACATATAAATAGCATACAATATGAACCACTTTCGAATTACAAGTGTAGGCCGTCTAACCCGGGAATTGTAGTGACCAATATCGGTGCGTGAGTGAACTGTCTAGGTATAAAAATACAAGCCCGGCGATTTGATATAACTCTTTTTTATTAGCTGCGCGTCCGTCTCTCACAATCGCCATTTACAAAGTGCACTTACTCTATTATCGATGTTTCTTATCCGATATCTCACTATTGGTATTTCCCGCCGAGTGTATCGATGGTGCGGTAAATACCAATGCGCGCTGTATGCTATTTTAAATACTAGTTGAATGCCTCACTAATTATTACCTTGCTACACAAGGTAATTCAAACAACTCAAAAAATCCGAGAAAAAACTGTCATAGCTGAATTAAGCAAGCATTTCCCAGTACAATTCAAGAAGCAATTAACTAAACTATGCACCAATTTTAGTGACGTATTCGGGCTTGAAACCGAATCAATCACAACAAATAATTTTTATAAACAGAAATTGAGATTGAGGGATGACGAACCTATATATATAAAGAACTATCGAAGCCCGCATAGCCAAGTTGAGGAAATTAAAAAACAAGTAGGAAAATTAATCAACGACAATATTGTCGAACCATCCGTATCAGAATACAACAGCCCACTTCTACTTGTCCCAAAGAAAGCCCTTCCGGGTTCAGAACAAAAGAAATGGCGATTAGTAGTTGACTATCGTCAAATAAACAAAAAACTCCTGGCCGACAAATTTCCATGACATTTTGAATCAACTAGGTAGAGCAAAGTATTTCTCATGCCTTGACTTAATGTCAGGTTTTCATCAAATCGAACTAGAAGAAAGTTCGCGAAATATAACGTCTTTTTCAACGAGCAATGGCTCATATCGCTTCACGCGACTACCATTTGGTTTAAAAATAGCGCCAAATTCATTTCAAAGAATGATGACTATAGCATTCTCTGGACTTGAAGCTTCGCAAGCCTTCCTGTATATGGACGATCTAATAGTCATAGGTTGTTCCGAAAAACATATGCTTAAAAACTTAACAGATATTTTTGAGATATGTAGGAAACACAACCTAAAATTACATCCACAAAATTGTTCATTTTTTAAGCATGAAGTGACCTTTCTTGGTCATAAATGTAGGGTTGGCAGCCCTTTAATGAGTATCGATCTATCGCTAGGGATAGTCAAGGGTAGAGGAAGATATATCGATAGTAAGTAAGAGTTCGACTGCAGAAGCGAGCAGACGTGCGAAAAGAACTATGCTAAGAAACCTATTTGTAACCATTTATTAAAATAAATATAATACAACGACGTGTGGCGTATATTTGATGGAGTTTCTGGAGCGGATTCTTACTCACTTGTAGGGAGCCCACCAAGGATCCCTACAATTTGGGGGCTCGTCCGGGATAGAACCACAACTGAATGTGTATTCGTGTACAAGTTGCCAATTCCATCAAGTTTTGCGCAACATTGTGAAATTGCGACGAACGAAGCAACGAAGATCAGACGAAAGCAGATGCCGAGAAGCGGTTGTGAGAAACGAAAATAAAGAGGAAAGAGGACGCAAAACGACTCCATTCGTTTTCGTCAAGGTTCAGAGAGCAGAGGTAGCTAACGACGAAGAGCTACAGAGCTACAAAACGACGAAGAGCTACAGAGCTACAAAACGACGAGGCTACAAAACGACGAGGCTACAAAACGACGCAGACCCGAAAACGACGAGGAAAGAGGACGCAAAACGACACTATTCGTTTTCGTCAGAAGAGCAAGGCAAACGGGAAAGAGTGAAAAGCCAACGACGAAAGTACGGAGCAAAGAGGACTGAAGAGACGTTCAGATTGCGAACGTGCAGAAAAGAGGAAAGCAGAAACGACGAAACAACAACAGTGGTACTTCGCACGGCCACGTGCGGCTTGTATACCCTGCGAACGACAACGACGTGAAGAAGACCGAGAAGAAGAACGAATCGTTTATCTGCGTGTATTGGAAAAGACGATTCTCACACCTGATGTCTGTATACGCAAGTATTGAATATACAGAATAGATTTAAGGTGTTGCAAATTTTAGGAAGCGGATTTAACGTAAACTATATTTTAGCTAATTGTAATATGCAACGCGAAGAAATCTTAGACCTAACCGTAGCAGAGTTGAAGGAAAAATTGAAAGAGCTACATCTGCAGCATTCAGGTGTTAAATCAGTTTTACGGGAGAGACTATATTCGTATTTTAGACTAGATCAAGACGAAAACGAAGAATCTGTATACGAAGAAACGATCAATATAACTGGGGACGAACAGACAGAAGACGCGCCAATTTTAAATTCGGTAGGAGAAGCAGCAGTTGGTAGTTCAGTAAACATGGCGTTCACATTAAGAGACATCGAAGAATCCCTTTCAGCATTTACGGGCAATGGTTCTCCGGATGTTGATGACTGGCTACGTGATTTTGAACTTAATGCCTTAACAGTGAATTGGAATGATTTGCAAAAGTTTATATATGGCAGGACATTAGTGAAAGGTGCAGCGAAATTATTTTTGAGCAGTCAATCAGGCATTAATGATTGGAATTCTCTGAAGGAAACACTAAAAAGTGAATTTAGTGAGAAGTTAACGGCAAAGCAAGTTCATAAGCTATTAGAAAATAGAAAGAAGACCCATAAAGAGACTTTAATTGAATATTTTTATAGCATGTGTACCTTGGCAAGTCAATCCCAGATAGATGAAGAAAGTATTATTGAATATATTATTGAGGGCATTCCAGACTCCAAGCAAAACAAAAGCTGTCTGTACCAAGCAAACAATTTTAAAGATTTTCGTGAGCAAATTAAGATTTATGAAAAGATCAGTGCAAATCAAGGAAGTACGCTAAAGGCAAACCCAAAGTTTGAGAATAGTTCGGTAAAAATCAAGGATGAAAGGCGTTGTTTCAAATGTGGAGGTAGTAATCATATTGCAAAGTATTGCAAGGAAAGTGCCGTCAAATGTTTTAATTGCAATCAACTAGGTCACAAGGCAAATCAATGCGAGGCAAAAGGTTCACGAATGGCAACAGAGAAGAAAATTTAAAATGTCCAGAAATTTTCTCAGACCAGTTTTAATCGGGCTTTTAAGAATGTTGAAATCGGTAATGAAGATATCACTGCATTGTTTGATTCTGGCAGCGATATTTGTACCATGAGCGAGAAAGTCTACAGAAAGATTTTCCCAGTTGCAAACGATAGTTGAAAAACGATATAAAAGAATTGATCGGAATAGGAGGCAAGAAAATATATACGTTGGGTTCATTTAATGTTGTTACTAAGTTGGATGACGTTCCTTTGGAAATGTGTTTCCATGTAGTCCGTGACGATGATACCCTGTACGAAGGTGTAATTGGAAGTGATGTTCTTGATTTTGTCAGTGCAAGCATAGGGAAGAAAGGAGTTTTCTTTCATTCAATAAATGACATCCGTCAAGGGGAGGTTGAAGTTCCACCGGAAAAGGAGTATGTTCATTAAATATAGTGATACTCAAGTGAGCAGGCCTCCGGATTCAGGGAGCGCAATTGATGAATTGGAAAAGACGTTCCATCAGATACTGTCGAGCAATATTATTGAAGAGTTTTCACGAGGAATAGACCTGTCGCATTTGAACCGTGAGGTGAGGTCAATAATAGCAGGATTGGTAGAAAATTATAAGCCCGTAAAACCAGAAAACAGCCCTGTTGAAATGAAGATAATATTGTCAGATGAAGTACCGGTCCGTCAAAGACCTAGACGCCTACCTTACGTGGACAATGAGAAAGTCGATAAGCAGGTCAGGGATTGGTTAAAGGAGGGAATAATTCGCCATAGTGTTTCTGAATACTCGTCCCCTGTAGTGCTTGTCGCCAAGAAGGATGGCTCAAAAAGACTTTGTTGTGATTATAAAAAACTTAATGAAAAGATAATTCGTGACAATTTTCCAATGGCGTTAATCGACGATGTTTTACTCAAGCTTCAGGATGGACGTGTTTTCACTACGTTGGACTTGTCTAATGGGTTTTTTCACGTGCCAGTACATGAGGATTCTCGTAAATATACCTCTTTTGTCACACAGAGTGGACAGTATGAATTTAATTATGTACCATTTGGGATGACTAACTCCCCTCCAGTATTTATGAGGTACATATATGCTGTTTTCAGACTATTGATAGATGACGGTATTTTGATTTTGTATATGGACGATATTATTATTCCATCAAAGGATGTGCATGAAGGACTTGAAAAATTAAAGAAGGTGTTGAGTATCGCAGAGATTTCAGGATTACGCATAAAATGGGAGAAATCGCAAGTGTTACAGCGCACGGTTAATTTTTTGGGTTACATAATAGAGAATTCAACGATAAGACCAATACGGTGGCAGAGTATATGAAGATGTGGTCTCAATCATTCGGGTCGAATGATGAGTCAGGACGGCCGAATGTAGGGTTGGCAGCCCTTTAATGAGTATCGATCTATCGCTAGGGATAGTCAAGGGTAGAGGAAGATATATCGATAGTAAGTAAGAGTTCGACTGCAGAAGCGAGCAGACGTGCGAAAAGAACTATGCTAAGAAACCTATTTGTAACCATTTATTAAAATAAATATAATACAACGACGTGTGGCGTATATTTGATGGAGTTTCTGGAGCGGATTCTTACTCACTTGTAGGGAGCCCACCAAGGATCCCTACATAAATGCACAGATAAAGGAATCTTGCCAGATGACAAGAAATATGACGTCATCAAAAACTATCCAGTCCCACATGATGCGGACAGCGCTAGACGATTTATTGCATTTTGCAATTATTATAGACGTTTTATTAAAAACTTCGCCGACTATTCCCGGCACATAACTAGATTATGTAAAAAGAATGTCCCCTTTGAGTGGTCAACTGAATGTCAAAATGCATTCCAATATTTAAAAGATAAACTTATGGAACCCACACTGTTACAGTACCCAGATTTTCAGAAAGAATTTTGCATAATCACCGATGCTAGTAAACAAGCATGTGGAGCGGTTTTAACTCAAAACCATAACGGACTCCAACTCCCATTAGCATATGCATCACGTTCATTCACAAAAGGTGAAAGTAACAAAAGTACAACAGAACAGGAATTAGCAGCAATTCATTGGGCAATTACCCATTTTCGACCATATATCTATGGTAAACACTTTACAGTAAAAACGGATCACAGACCACTAACATACCTATTTTCAATGGTCAATCCCAGCTCAAAACTCACACGCATGCGGCTCGAATTAGAAGAATACGACTTTACAGTCGAGTATCTAAAGGGTAAAGATAATCATGTAGCAGATGCGTTATCAAGAATAACCATCACAGACCTGAAAAACATACAAAAAACGAATAAAGTCCTGAAAGTCACTACCAGGCAACAGAGTAGACAGAAATCCTGCGCAGGAAAAGAACAAATAGAATTGCCTAGGCAATCTCTAACAAAAGCTTCAAAGCCCAACGTATATGAAGTCATCAACAATGACGAAGTTCGTAAAGTAGTGACCTTGCATGTAAATAATAATGTATGTTTTTTCAAACATGGAAAAAAAATTACTGCAAGATATGATGTTAGCGATTTGTATACTAATGGAACCCTTGACTTAGGTCAGTTTTTCCAAGGGCTTGAAACGCAAGCCGGTAAACAAAAAATCAGCCAACTCAAAGTGGCACCGTGGGAAAATATCTTTGAATGCATTTCAATAGATAATTTTAAAAATATGGGCAATAAAAATATGGGCAATACTCTACGGTGACCCTAATTAAAAATAAAAAAGAAAAAGAAGCAATACTGTCTACATTACATGATGATCCCATACAAGGAGGACATACAGGCATAACAAAAACCTTGGCCAAGGTCAAAAGACATTATTTTTGGAAAGGTATGACTAAAGAAATAAGCAATTACATACGAAAATGTCCAAAATGCCAAAAAGCTAAAGTAACCAAGCACACAATAACTCCATTGACTATTACAGAAACACCATACATGGCTTTTGATAGGGTAATAGTGGATACGATCGGTCCACTTCCTAAATCAGAACAAGGAAATGAATATGCAGTCACCTTAATATGTGACCTGACAAAATACCTTGTTGCCATACCTATTAGAAACAAAAGTGCAAACACAGTAGCTAAAGCTATTTTTGAAAATTTTATTCTAAAGTACGGTCCAATGAAGACGTTCATTACGGACATGGGAACAGAATATAAAAATTCAATAATTGAAGACTTATGTAAAAATCTAAACATCAAAAACATAACTTCTACTGCACATTGTGACGGCGCTTCGGCCGGGGTATGCTCGTCGCGCCGGGTTCCACAGAAATTTGTTTGATCTCTGGGTGTGGTAGCTGAAAGAGAGTCTCGTGGTTCAAGAATAAGGCAGGCTTGGATCGGTAATAAAAGAGATAGAGTTAGTTTTATTGTGCTTAATGGGACAAAGTTTGGTAGTTGCGCGGGTGTTTTTGCGGCGGGCTCGTCCTTCGGGGTCGTCCTTCGGTTGGGCCGCACGTGGCGGATGGTTGCGTGCGGGGCCGGGGAGTCGTCTGGCCGGATCGATGGAGGTCGTCTGTGCTCCGCGGGGAAGGGTGTTGCGGAGGGTTACTGCGCTCCGAGGAGTGATTCTGTGGAGGAGGGTTAATGCGCTCCGAGAAGAATCAAAGGTTGCGGAGGGTTAATGCGCTCCGAGGGGGGGTAATGTTGCGGAGGGCGAATGCGCTCCGAGGAGAAGTAAATGTTGCGGAGGGTGAATGCGCTCCGAGGAGAATTAATGTTGCGGAGGGTTAATGCGCTCCGAGGAGAAGTAAATGTTGCGGAGGGTTAATGCGCTCCGAGGAGAATTAAATGTTGCGGAGGGTGAATGCGCTCCGAGGAGAAGTAAATGTTGCGGAGGGTGAATGCGCTCCGAGGAGAATTAATGTTGCGGAGGGTTAATGCGCTCCGAGGAGAATTAATGTTGCGGAGGGTTAATGCGCTCCGAGGAGAAGAAATGTTGCGGAGGGTTAATGCGCTCCGAGGAGAATTAATGTTGCGGAGGGTGAATGCGCTCCGAGGAGAATTAATGTTGCGGAGGGTTAATGCGCTCCGAGGAGAATTAATGTTGCGGAGGGTTAATGCGCTCCGAGGAGAAGAAGGGAGGCGGAGGTTTAATGCACTCCGAGGAGGATGGGAGGATCGCTGGGTCTGCTGGTGGCTGCTGCTGATGCTTACCTCTCCACTGGCCGGAGCCGAACTGATGCTGATCGCTCTGGCGGAGCTCCTTTTATTCCCAAAACGCGGCTGATCTTACGGTCTGTCCCTAGCGCGTTGTGCTGCGGGGCCCTAACGCGTTTGCACGGGCCGGCTGATAGTGTGCCCGTTGGTGCGTGGGTTATGGCCACACTTGGTCCGGTCAGCTGGGGGTGTGCCCGTGGCTGGCTGTGCTACGGGCCCATTGGTGGGGCTCAGCTGTGGTTTGTTTGTGTGTATTGTTTGTTTATGTATATTTCTTTTATTCTGTGACAGGTCTTCATGTATTTGTCGCTTATGTTCTACTTATCCTACTAATACTTATTTTCTAATCTTCCTGGCTTGTCTTGGTGATTCTATTGAGGTTGGTTTGGTGTTTGTGGCGCCGGCGCTTGGTTTTCCTGGCGCTGAGCGTCACAACATCATCACCAGACTGTAGGAACCGTGGAGCACCTCTATATAACATAGATGATTACTCTAAAGAGAGTAAATACAGATTAGAAATAGCATATAAACGAGCAAGGATTATGCTCGAGGAGCATAAAATTAAAAATAAACAGCTATATGACTTAAAGTTAAAAGATTCAAATTTAGCTGAAGGAGATACAGTTTTATTGAAAAATGAAACAGGTCATAAGCTAGATTTTAAATATATAAGACCATATAGAGTAGAAAGTATCGGAGAAAGAGATAACGTCATAATCTCCGATAATAAAAACAAAACTCAGAAAGTCCATAAGGATAGGTTAAAGATTTGCAATTATTAATCATTTTTGGTATGGCCATACATAAATATAAACCATAAAAATATACTATTCTGCATTTATATTCAAATAACTTTTGAATTTTATCAATAATAATTCAAGTTCAACACTCTAATAATTGACTAAAAAGAAAAAAAAAAGATATATATAAATTATCTTTTTAAGAATACATAACTCGTATATATAGTAAAAGCTAAAGAAATAACTTCATTAGATTACGTTATTTTTCAAAAGGAGGGAGATGTAGTATGCTCATATTAAATTAAATATAATATACACATTCACGTAAAGTATTCATTATTTCGAATACCCACTGTAACGACGGTACTTAAAGAATACACACTGTAACACTTTGTTTCAGTGTTTACGTAACACTAAAGTCCCAGACATTCTGGGTGATCGTATTACGATTCACTCAAGAATGCCTCGAGCGACCCAAGTGCAGCGTCAGCATGTTCCCATGACTTGACGGCACTAATATATGCATACACACATATATCTTCCCTCGCGCCCTCGCTGCCAACAGCGCTGAGCATATTCACACATATACATACTAACATATAAGAGATAAGAACACATAGTTCTGCCGCTCCGCTGCCGGCGTCACTGGCGTCCGCGGCTTTTGGCTTACAAAAGCCCAAAACATAATTGTAAAATTCAGAATATAAAACACAATAAAACAGATCGGAGGGTTGACCCCCAAAGATCCAAGAAAAGGACTGTACATCGTTTACAGGTGATCATTCGATGTGTCGCTTCCTGTGCTGAAGCGCCGGCTTGGTGAAGCTTCCTTGCGGGTTCCGAGGTGTTCCAGTGAGGTTTTCGGAATTGGGCGCGATTCGCCCCGTTTTCGTTATGCACTTGTTGTGCCGCTGGCCGTGTGTACCTAGGTGGTTGTCGAGGTGGGATGAGGGTCGCTGGTACGTTTCGTTCCTGGATGCTCTCGAACTCTGTGGCCAACATCGTTAATTGCGTCAGACTTCTCAGTTCGTGTCTTCGCACGTACAGCTGGTACGCCGGGAGGGTGTTGTCATAGATCCGGCTAAGTTCTTTGGCTTCGTCGTACCCGGCGTGGTGCATGAGCAATCGGAGCTCGATGACAAAGTCCTTGAACGGTTCGCCCGCCGCTTGTTTGCGGTCCCTGATCTGGTCTTCCAATTGCTCGAAGTACCGGGGAGGCAGGAAAAAGGCTAGGAATTCCTGGCGGAAATCGGCCCATGAGGCGCTCTGGAGTCGGCTGGTGCGGAACCAACGGTTGGCTAGGAGCTCTCCTCGGTCGGTGAGGAGCTCTGCCATGGCTCGCGGCACGTAGTTCATGTCTACCCCGTACGAGAGGGCACGCTCTTCCAGTAGTTCGACGAACGACAGTGGGTCGTCCTGCCCGTCGAACTGGATTCCCCACTTTCGGATCTGTTCCGCCATCTCCGCGGCGTGACTGTAGTAATGGCCGTCTGTGGGGCCATTTCCTACTGCTGTCGGCAAGATCCTTCTCATGGGCGAAGGCCTTGGCTCCGGGGGCGGGGGCTTCGGTAGATCTTCGGCGGTTATCGATGTCGTTGAGGTGCTGGCTTTGCCTTCCATGATTCCTGGAACTTGTAGGCTGAGTTTGGGGTCCGTCTTCCGCTTCTCTGTTGGTGCTGAGGTGTCGGGCTGGGGCGATCTGGCTCGTCCTGGCGATATGGCGTACTGCCGCTCGAGCTCCGCCAACCTGACCCAGGCATCGTGTTCGAGGGCCCCGGCGACTAGTTCGGCGAAACTCCTCCGCAAATCTTCCACGTTCCCCTCGCGGCTGAATCCGAATTCCTCCGCGAAGGACTCCAGCTCCTCTCGGCGACGTTTCTGTATCCAGCCGGTACTCACCCCTGGGTTGGCGACGAATTCTCCAGGGTAATACCCGCTGGCCTGTTCCTCTGTGTGGGATTCCATCGCTCCGATCGTTACTTGAGTTGGCTGTTTCGCTGGGCTTGCGCTTTTCCTTCACTAGGGCACTGTGTCGAGCTTCGCGGCTGACGCTTCGAATTTCTTCTCGGGGTGACGGCACTGTTCGCGTTTCTCTGTCGCTGTGTCGCGCTTTCGTCTGCTCGTTGCGCAACTCTTGCCGTTGATATTGCGCGAGGTCGGGGTTTTCTTTGGGTTGTTCCCTTGTGTTCTTGCTCTAGCGGCCGTGGGGTTTTATTCCACAAACCCTCGCTGACGTTCCCTTGGGTCCCTGCTCGGGCGCCACTTGTGATGGACCTATTTCAGGCTGAGGTAAGCTCAGTCACGTCCAGGGGTCAATCCACAACAAATTTGTAGAAATGGATGGAACTTCAAGGGAGACGTCGGGGGTGGCCTATCGTAGAGTAGATGGATCGGGGCTTGGGCGGGCGTTGCTAGCGTTGTGTATATGAAACGACCGTGTGGACTCGGGGCGGGGCGACGTCTGTGCCTCAGCTGATTGGGGTGAACTTACGCAATCGGGTGTTTTTACTTTGCAAATTTGACACTTTATTGTATTTCGTAGCGGTTTAAATGACTTATTTTTAATTGGGCGCCGATGTCTTGTCGTGAGTTCCGGGTACCGCGTCTGTACTCCGGACCGGGTCTCTGCGTAAGTTGCTTTCTGGTTTCAGTCGGCGTCTATTTATACGCCAATGGGTGCTGTGTCAGCGGGTTCAAAAGTGCACTTCCGCGTCGAGGTGCACTTTGCCGTTCTGGCGATCGTGGGTTGACCTGGTTCTGTCTCTTCGCGTTTTTGGCGAGCTGGCGGGTTTGCCGTTGGGTGCTTGTCGTGGGCTTCCGCGGTGTCATCGTTTTGTAGCCGATGAACCCGGAAGACTGCGCCTGGCCGGTTGCTTGGTCTGGAGTGGGGGAAGTCCGCGTGACCTGGTGTGTTTGGTCAGCGTAATGAAGACGGCGCGTGTCAATCGGTGGCTATGTGTGGTGGGGGGGTGTTCGTGTAGTAAATAATGCATGCGTTCAATTTACGTTGGGCGAGGTGCTGCAATTTAGTAGCAGGTTTTTTGTTTTATTGGAACCCTTTTGGGTTCGTTACACCCTCCCCTTTCTTCCCCCACGAGAGTCACGAAGACCCGTGCGTGGGGCGTGCGGCGGTGGGTTGTTGGCTCGGATGGCTTCGCCTTCTTCTGGTGAGAGTGCACTGATTGATGGGAGCCAGAGTTGCGGCTATTTAAGCCGTTCTGCAGGGTCCGTATTTGCGGAGCAAGCTTTTCTTCTCTCTTCCGTGGTGCACCGGGGGTGCGTTTTGGGGTCGCCGCCGACTTGCGATCATCTCGTCCCTTGCCTCGTTATCGGGTCTGTTTACTTCGTGGTCGAGGGGTTTGTTGTGCTCGCGTTGTTGTTGGCGTTGCGCCGCCGGTCGGTGTTTCGCTGTCTCTCTTGGCCGGGTGCCCCGGGTTCTGCCGGCTCTGCGGTGCGCGGTCGGGGCGTCGGTTTGCTGTTTCATTGGTTTCTTCCGCGATGTCAGCATTCCTGTGTAGGCCCGTGGGCTCGTCGGGCTCGTGGTCGTGGAACTCTCTCAGGTCGTTGATATTCGCGGTCTTCTGTTTCCGGCTTTCGCAATGTTGTAATTTGGCGATGTTTGGCGATGGAAAACTGTTGATTCGGTAAGGGCCGTCGAACTTCGGAGCTAACTTTGCCGCGAAGCCCGCGGCGGCGTTTGAGAGGTGGTGTTGGCGTAGAAGTACCAATGATCCGATGGCGGGGCGCCATAGTCGCCGGCGGAGGTTGTAATGTTTCGGACGATGGCGAATACTTCTTTTAGTCTCGTCGCTTTGCTGCTGGCCGTCTCTTGTGTACTCCCTGTCCCGGGCGTGACTTCGTCGTAAAGGGTGCCGGGGAGTCGGGGTTTTCTTCCTTGCAGGAGGAAAGCGGGGCTGAATCCGGTCGTCTCGGAGACGC
Organism: Drosophila persimilis; assembly: GCF_003286085.1. Taxonomy (NCBI): domain Eukaryota; kingdom Metazoa; phylum Arthropoda; class Insecta; order Diptera; family Drosophilidae; genus Drosophila; species Drosophila persimilis. The sequence goes on along the minus strand of NW_020825440.1, from coordinate 61,779 downwards.
TGGAGTTGATCGCCAATGTCATCTCGGGTAGGAGTTCGTCCCACGTGTTCTGGTGGTCGTCGACGAACTGTGCGATCATCGTTTTCACAGTCCGATTGGCTCTCTCCGTCGGGTTTTCTTGGGGGCAATACGGGGCTGTGTGTTGTAGGTCCACGCCTGCGGTTCGCTGGAATGTTTTAAACGATCGGCTGGTGAACTGGGTTCCGTTGTCGCACACGAATAGTGTCGGCACGCCGAAGCTTCTCAGTATTCGTTCTCTGAAGGCTCGTTCGAGGTTCGCTGTTGTCGCTTTCTTGAGGGGTACCAGTTCGACCCACTTGGAGAAAGTGTCGAAGAAGACCAGTAAGATGGTGTTCCCGTGCTTGGACCGTGGTAATGGTCCGACGAAATCGGCACACAGGGTGGCGAAGGGTTCTTCGGCTTTGCGTGTGAGCATCCTGCCCACGGCCTTGCGCTGTGTGGCCTTGAACTTCTGGCAGCTTACGCAGCCCTGCACGTACCGTCGTACGTCTCGGTGTAGTCCTGGTCAGTAATATCGTTGCGTTGTCCTCAGGATGGTTTTCCGGACGCCGAGGTGTCCTGCTGTTGGTTCGTCATGGCATTCGCGGAGTACTCTCGTTCGGCCGTTTTTAGGCACGCATAGTTTCCACGGTATGTGGTCGTCGTCGTCGGCTCCGTGTCCTAGATAGCGGTATAGCTGCCCATTTTCGTACGTGTAGACTGGGTACTTCTGGGGTTCGTCTTGGACTTGTTGGATCCTTTGTTTAAGCCAGGTGCATGGTGGGTCGTCTTCCTCAATGCGGGCGAGGGTCTCCAGTGGTTGTCTTGACAGTGCGTCTGCGACTACGTTCTGGTTGCCGGCCCGATAGTGCACGTCGTATTGGTATTGCTGTAGTTCGAGCGCCCATCTTGCTACTCTACCGTAAGGGCTCTCGAGGGTATTCAGACACTTTAGTGCGAGATGATCGGTTATGACGTCGAATCGGTAGCCTTCGAGATAGCATCACAGTTTTCGGATCGCCCAGATGACGGCGAGGCATTCCTTGTCGGTGTCCGATGACCCGCTCTTTCCCTTCGATCTCTTGGGTGAGGACCGCGCCTACTCCAAGGTTGCTTGCGTCCGTCTGGAGGGAACATTTGACGTTAAAGTCTGGGCAGGCGAGTACCGGTGCGGTGGTGAGCAGTGTTTTCAGCTCGTCGAAGGCGTCTTGTTGTTCTTGACCCCATGTCCATGCTTTTCGTTTCTTCAGCAGCAGTGACATTGGTTGGACCACGGTGGTAAAGTTTGGGACAAATCTGCGGTACCAACCGGCCATTCCTGCGCATTGTCGTAGCTCCTTCAGGTTGGACGGCGGCCTCAGATCCTTTACGGCTGCGATTTTGTCGGGGTCCGTGTGGAAGAAGGCACACTTGTCCGTGTTGACCCGTAGGTTTGCCTTTCGCAGTCGTGCGAAAACTTCTTTTCCGTTGTTCAGGTGTTCCTGGAAGCTTTTCCCGACGATGACGATGTCGTCGAGATATGCGAACGCGAATGGTTCCATGTCTGCGCCGATAACGGCGTCGAGGGTCCGTTGAAACGTGGCTCCCGCGGAGTGTAAACCGAAAGGCATTACTTTCCATTGGTATAATCCTCGGCCGGGTATCGTGAATGCCGTGGCTTCCCGGCTGTTCCGGGCCATTGGTATCTGCCAGTACCCGTTTTTCAGGTCCAGGGTCGTGATGAAGTGGGCATTTCGGAGTCGCTCTAGTATGTAGTTGATCCTGGGTAGCGGGTACGCGTCCGGGATAGAACGCTCGTTTAGCTGCCGATAATCTACACACATGCGCCATCTCCCGTCCTTTTTGCGGACCAGGACGATTGGCGTGCTGTGGGGGCTACGGGATGGTTCGATTAGGTCCTCTGCTATCAGTTGGTCGACATGTTCATCGATGATCCGCCGCATGGCTGGATTTTTCGGGTAGTACCGCTGTTTTATGGGTCGGTTGTCTCTCATGACGATGGTGTGTTCTGTTAGATCCGTCGTCCCTCGGAGGCCTGCGAGTGTCGGCAGTTCTTCGTCTAGAAATTCCTGTATTCTCGGCGCGATGTCGGGAGGCTCCAGGTGCGGCGGGGTTCCGATTGATGCCTCGTGCGGCGGTGATCGCCCCTCCCGGTTCCTGCCTGAGAGGACGCGGGAGTAGCGGGTCGGTCGGTGTCGTGGGGGTCGTTTTCGTGTCGAGGGCGGTGTCGACGCGTTCGTGGGCCAGGGTGGCGGTCAGAGGTGGTACCTCGAGCGCCTGGCTGCTGCGTGGCGGCTGTCGTTGCTGGGGCCGGGTTGTCTTCTGGATGGGCGTCCTGGGTTCCTTTCCCATTGTTGCTGGAACCGCGTCGGTGCCCTCGGGAGACCGGCTCGCTTTCTTAGTTGCTTTGCTTGGTTTTGGGTTTCTCGGAGTGGGCCTGGGGCTAGTGTGTCTCGTCGTGGCCGTGGGTTCTGTGTTCCTCGTTCCTTGCGCTCGTGTCTCGTGTCGTGGCGGGGGATTCGATGGCGGCGGGGGTCTCAAGTTCTTGGGTCCGTGGGCGTGTACTTGGCTGGCGGTGATCGTCGGCGGGTTTGGGAGGGGGCGTTGGGAGCCTTGGAGATGGAGGCGTGTGATGTATTGTATTGTGGTTTCGATGGCGCACAGGAAGTCCATCCCTATGATGGCTTGCTCTAGCATGTTGGGCAGCACCAAGAGCGGCATCTGTACCTCTTGCTCGTCTAGTTTGACGCGCGCTAGCAAGATCTGAGTTATCTCGCGTGCCGAGCCGCCGGCTAGGCGTATCGGGACGCAAGCGTCGCGCAGGTCGTTGTCGTGGCCGAGTTGGCGGGCGAGGTCGGCGTTGATGAAACTTCGGGATGCCCCGGTGTCGACCGTGGCTTCCGTGCGCCGTTCTCCGATGGTCACCCTCGCCACTATCCGGCCGTCGTGTACTTGCAGCGGGTTTCTTAGTTGGTTGTCTGAGGAAGCGTCGTGCCCGGCTGTTCCCGTGTCAGCTGGGGACGCGAGTCGTTTCCCGACGGGTCCTGGCGACAACAGCCCACGGTGCGTGTTCCGCGCTTGCCGCATTCCCAACAGAAGAGGATCGATGGGTTGGTGCAGTCGCGAGATACATGTCCCGCTTCTCCGCAGCGTCGACAGGCTGCGTGCGGGTTGGCGGTGGGGGTGGTGATCATTCGATGTGTCGCTTCCTGTGCTTGGTGCGGCTTCCTTGCGGGTTCCGAGGTGTTCCAGTGAGGTTTTCGGAATTGGGCGCGATTCGCCCCGTTTTCGTTATGCACTTGTTGTGCCGCTGGCCGTGTGTACCTAGGTGGTTGTCGAGGTGGGATGAGGGTCGCTGGTACGTTTCGTTCCTGGATGCTCTCGAACTCTGTGGCCAACATCGTTAATTGCGTCAGACTTCTCAGTTCGTGTCTTCGCACGTACAGCTGGTACGCCGGGAGGGTGTTGTCATAGATCCGGCTAAGTTCTTTGGCTTCGTCGTACCCGGCGTGGTGCATGAGCAATCGGAGCTCGATGACAAAGTCCTTGAACGGTTCGCCCGCCGCTTGTTTGCGGTCCCTGATCTGGTCTTCCAGTCGTGTGGAAGAACACACGAAACGGAAACAATGGAATACGCTCGAGACCTGGAAGGATTTGTGCAGGAGTGCCCCAGGGTAGCGTCCTCGGCCCTGTACTCTACACAGTCTTCACGTCGGATATGCCGCTACCGCACCTGTCAGAACAAAATGAAAGAATTGAGTCGAATATATACAACAACATGATGCTTTCTACTTACGCAGATGACAGAGATGCAAGTACCTGCAAATAAACACAAATTAAATCAAACGCCAAAACAAAAACCTCCTCATCTGGGTGGCCGGACCAGCAGCCACTCAAAACGCCATTACAAATTGACGATGAACGTGGCCGAGGAGGCCAGGCCAATAAACCTGACAACGCATCCTGGGTGTCCGGACCAGCAGCCACTCGGATGCGGCCAACAATTAAATCGACAACGCATCCTGGTGGCCGGACCAGCAGCCAGTAATGTTCGCATTGCGTTTGATATGCGCGCCGGTGCTCCGTTGTTGTTTGTCCTCCTGTTAGAAATAAAATAAATTGTCAATTATCGTTTATTATACCTTGTCTGCATCAATGTATTTGTTGTAGATGTCAATCCTGTTGTTTCTGCATGTCCGTAGATAGTTTGTCCATAGATTTAGTTACTTGCCTGACATATTAGGAATAAGTTTTTGTAAATTAATGTAGTTTTTCTGTAGTTAATTGTATATTTTTCGTAGTTTTCTGATTAGTTTTACCAAAGACTATACAATACCAAGATGTTGCATGAGCGACCAAAAAGCTGTTCTATGGCGTGTCCTAACATTAGAACCCAAATAGCACAAGGGAGCGCGCGGGGTTTCAATTCCCTTTTCGCCTGTACTTCGTCTCTACCGCGACCCCGCTGCCAATCGGTTTCGTCTGTTCGGTAATTCTGGACTCTCGAGCCTCAGCACCGTCGAAGCGGTGGTCGCGGATCGCCGATGTCTTTAGATCGGCACAGTGGGACCTTTGGCCGTCTCAGCTTGCTAAATTCGCCATAGAACAGCTTTTTGGTCGCTCATGCAACATCTTGGTATTGTATAGTCTTTGGTTTTACCTTTTTCCGTCCTCTTCTTCCCCACCTATCTGCCATTCCCATATTCCCCTTGACATGTGGTAACACCAAAAAAAAAAAATACCACGCAAATACCAGACCATAATGACCGATAACACACAAAACCCAATTAAAATTCAAATTGTATTTCTCAATGCCCGTGTGTTATTGGCCGCCAACTTCGGCAATTACGCCCAGCCATTTCCTCCCCCCCTACCCACTTAAAATGCCACCAAAGACCAAATGCGGCTGAGTAGGAACAAAATATACACTGCTAACCTTCGCCACTCTGCCAAACGCCCCAATAAAGCCATTTCAACCGCCCACAAGATGCTATGCAGTCGTCTCTTCGGAGCGTCTATCGCCCGGATCGTAAGATCCGGAAGTTTACAGTATCCGGGCGGTTATACGGGAGCAGGCATATATCCCCTTCCCATCCCATCCCCCGACAACAGAGCAGCCACTACGCACAGCACAGAGAACATACGACACAGGGCATTGACCAATGACAGCGACAACACAGACAGCCTAAAGCAAACAGCCAATGCAATTTTCCATTGCCTACTTGTCGGTGCTGCTGCCCTCGGACTACTTTCATCTCACTCAATATTGGGGTGAGTGAAAGTGGAACCGGGGTGAGAGCACCGGTAAATGACGATCGGCGATCGGGCCTTTCGAGTGGAGAGTGTGGGAGTTGGCGGACATGTGAGAGTTCCACCATGAACCTCGCCCGCCACTCTCATCTCGTCCACCCGGTCGATAGGTTGCGATCGTCGGACGTTTAATAACCGTGTCGTTACGAGTACACCAAGCGCATTCGACACAACGATCCTCCCCGAGAACCCCGACCACACTTGCGACCAGGAATCGACGACCCACCCGAGGAGGATTCAAAACGAATCTCCGACCCATGGCCTCCCGACATCTCGCCGAAAATACGGAAATTTCTAGACGAGGAACTGCCAACACTCGCGGGCCTCCGTGGGACGACGGATCTGACGGAACACACCATCCTCATGAGGGACAACCGACCCATAAAACAGCGGTACTACCCAAAAAATCCAGCCATGCGGCGGATCATCGATGAACAGGTCGACCAACTGATAGCTGAGGACCTAATCGAACCGTCCCGGAGTTCGTGGGTCCAGGGGCGTGTACTTGGCTGGCTGTGATAATCGGCGTGTTTGGGATGGGGCGTTGGGGGCCTTGGAGATGGAGGCGTGTGGCGCCACATTGTATTGTGGTTTCAATGGCGCACAGGAATTCTATCCCTATGATGGCTTGCTCTACCATATTGGGTAGTACCAGGAGTGGCATCTGTACCCCTTGTTCGTCTAGTTTGACGCGCGCTAGCAAGATCTGAGTTATCTCGCGAGCCGAGCCGTCGGCTAGGCGTATCGGGACGCATGCGGCTCGCAGGTCGTTATCGCGGCCGAGTTTGCGGGCGAGGTCGGCGTTGATGAAGCTTCGGGACGCCCCGGTGTCGACCGTGGCTTCCGCGCGCCGTCCTCCGATGGTCACTCTCGCCATTATCCGGCCGTCGTGTACTTGTAGCGGGTTTCTTAGTTGGTTGTCTGAAATCGTTGGCGGTTGGCGGAAATCGGCCCATGAGGTGCTCTGGAGTCGGCTGGTGCGGAACCAACGGTTGGCTCGGTCGGTGAGGAGCTCTGCCATGGTTCGCGGCACGTAGTTCATGTCTACCCCGTACGAGAGGGCACGCTCTTCCAGTAGTTCGACGAACGACAGTGGGTCGTCCTGCCCGTCGAACTGGATTCCCCACTTTCGGATCCGTTCCGCCATCTGCGCGGCGTGACTGTAGTAATGGCCGTCTGTGGGGCCATTTCCTACTGCTGTCGGCAAGATCCTTCTCATGGGCGAAGGCCTTGGCTCCGGGGGCGGGGGCTTCGGTAGATCTTCGGCGGTTATCGATGTCGTTGAGGTGCTGGCTTTGCCTTCCATGATTCCTGGAACTTGTAGGCTGAGTTTGGGGTCCGTCTTCCGCTTCTCTGTTGGTGCTGAGGTGTCGGGCTGGGGCGATCTGGCTCGTCCTGGCGATATGGCGTACTGCCGCTCGAGCTCCGCCAACCTGACCCAGGCATCGTGTTCGAGGGCCCCGGCGACTAGTTCGGCGAAACTCCTCCGCAAATCTTCCACGTTCCCCTCGCGGCTGAATCCGAATTCCTCCGCGAAGGACTCCAGCTCCTCTCGGCGACGTTTCTGTATCCAGCCGGTACTCACCCCTGGGTTGGCGACGAATTCTCCAGGGTAATAACCACTGGGCGGTTCCTCTGCTCGAGTTGGCGGTTTCGCTATGCTTGCGCTTTTCCTTCACTAGGGCACTGTGTCGAGCTTCGCGGCTGACGCTTCGAATTTCTTCTCGGGGTGACGGCACTGTTCGCGTTTCTCTGTCGCTGTGTCGCGCTTTCGTCTGCTCGTTGCGCAACTCTTGCCGTTGATATTGCGTGAGGTCGGGGTTTTCTTTGGGTTGTTCCCTTGTGTTCTTGCTCTAGCGGCCGTGGGGTTTTATTCCACAAACCCTCGCTGACGTTCCCTTGGGTCAGGCTGAGGTAAGCTCAGTCCCGTCCAGGGGTCAATCTACAAATTTGTAGAAATTGGATGGAACCGTAAGGGCGGCGTCGGGGGCGGCCTATCGTAGAGGGGCGGATCGGGCTAGAATGGGCATCCCTCGTCGTGCATACGAAACGGCTGCGTGGACTCGGGGCGGGCTGGCGTCGGTGCCTCGACTAATTGGAGTGAACTTACGCAATCGGGTGTTTTTACTTTGATAACTTGACACTTTATTGTACTTGTTAGTAGTTTAAATGAACTTATTTTACTTCGTCGCCGATGTCTTCTCGTGAGTTCCGGGTACCGCGTCTGTACTCCGGACCGGGTCTCTGCGTAAGTTTTGGTACAACGACCGTACTGTGAGCCGGATTTCTGCGTAAGCCGCTCTTTGGTTCTCGTCGCCGTCTTTTTATAGGCCCGTATTGCTGGGTCTGCGGGTTTGACAAATGCACTTCCGCGCCGGGGTGCACTTTGCCGTTCTTGGTGATCGTCGCAGATTTTCGCGGCGTCGACTTTCCTCCGTCGATGAACCCGGAAGACCGCACTCGGCCGATGGCTTGGCCTGGAGTGGGGAAAGTTCGCGTGACCTGATGTCTTTGGTCATCGTTATGGAGTTGGCGCGTATTGATCGTTGGTTGCTTACGAAGGGGGGCGTCGGTTGAGGGGTGTGGTGCGATGCTCTCATTATAAGTCGGGGGACGGATTGTATCGAAAACTTTTAGGTTCGTTACAAGCTACTACCACCACAAATGTAAATACAAACGAGGGGGAACGTTGTGAGTTGCTGCGGACACCGCAACTCTACATTTATACCCGATACTAAGTCAGTATGGCTCTCCACCGGCAGACGCCGCTAATATTAAACGGCACGACAAAGAGTGCGTGCGAGATAGACAGAAAATCAGTCTAAGCGTGACGTCGGGCGCTGCGTAGCCAGTGCACATTGATTTGTTCCTTTGGCTACAAAAATGATCTGATCTGATCCAGATTCAGCAATCTGATAGATATGGTCATTCTCTATGATTCTGCGTTTTTAGTTTTCTCGAATGTGCAAGATTGTGGATGCAACGTCCTTTGTGGGGGCGGAAGGGGGTGGGGCGAAATTTTGAGATATACGTTTAATAGTGATATCTTAAAGGAGAGTGTGTACCAAATTTGGTTACTCTAGCCTTAATAGTCTCTGAGATTTGTGGATGCCTCAGATTTTCGTCTTTTACGGGGGCGGAAGGGGGTATGGCGAAATTTTGACACAAAATGGTCAAGGTCTGATATCACAGGAGTGTGGATACCAAATTTATTTGCTCTGGCTTTTATAGGTTCTGAGATCCTTTAACTCATATTTTGCAATTGGCAAAACCGACCATGAAACCTGTGTGTTAGAGAGAGCCAGAGCGAGAAAGAATGAAATTGTTTTCTTGATTCTGGCTATAATAATTATACGATCTGGTTCAGATTTTGCACTCTAGAAGATATAGTCATCTTCTACGATTCTTTAGTTTTCTCGTATCGTCGAAATTGTGGATGCCACAGATTTTCGCCCTTTGTGGGGGCGGAAGTGGGCGGGGCAAAGTTTTTAAATATTCCTGTAGCAGTGACATATCACAGAAGTCTGGATCCAAAATATCGTTGCTCTAGCTCTTATAGTCTTTGAGCACTAGGCGCTGAAGGGGACGGACAGACGGACGGACGGACAGACGGACGGACAATCGGCTCGGCTATTGATGCTGATCAAGAATATATATACTTTATGGGGTCGGAAACGATTCCTTCTGGACGTTACACACATCCACTTTTACCACAAATCTAATATACCCCAATACTCATTTTGAGTATCGGGTATAATAATTTAGCCCATACCACTACTGCTACTACAGGTGCCCAGTACAACAGCTCTCTCAAAATCGTTTATTGGAACGCCTGTGGTCTAAAAAACAAAATTTTGGAGTTAGAACTATTTATGCAGCGTAATAACGTGGACATAATGATGGTTATAGAAACACGCATAACCTCAAACATAACATAACATAAATACACATAACCTCACTGTAGTCTACATACTGCCTCACACCCTTCCTCCAGAAGGAAAGGTGGAGTAGCCATTTATGTTAAAATTGGTCTCAAGCACATTGCACTTGAACCAATTACAGAAAATTTCTTGCAGTATGCTCCCATCGCATTAATGAGGTCATTGCTCTAGCGCCAATATATTGCCCGACAACTTGATTGATTTGGCAGTATATGCTGGCATAAACTATGACAGAATTCACACATATTCAGCAGGTGATCTGCAATCTGACCATCTTCCTATCTTCATTAACCTGGGCATCAGTGGCTCAACGACAGTCCCGGTAACAAATCGCCGACTATCAATCTCAACATGGAAATAAACTCAGGAGAAGACATTGAGGCTGCGATCGACATTCTAAATCAAAACATCTACAATGCAGCGGCAGCTGCAACTTCGCTAATAAATCTGCGTTCTCACCCACGCACAGGGCAACTGCCACTAGATAGGAAAACACAGAAACTATTAAGGCTCAAAAGGCAGCATAAAAGGGAGCATATGCGCAGACCCACCTTGGAGACGCGAAGGTTATACAACGCAGCAAATCATCGGCTAAAAAAGACCCTTCGTAAGGCTAAAAATAACCAGATCAATAACCTTTTTAAAAAAGTAGACGCTCAAGATCGTTACAGAATGCAAAAACTATGGCGCTTAACAAACACTTTAAAGAGGCAGCCAGAAACAAACTGGCCATTGAAAATTCCCAGCAGTAGTGGTAGTAGAGAAGGCTATAGGTGGACAAAGAGTAGCGAGGAGAAAGTTGAAGCTTTTGTGTCACATTTAGAAGAAAGATTCACACCAAAACTCATAAACTCCGACGAATTTAGAAAGAGGGTAGTTATGGAGTGTAGCGCAGCTCAAACGCTTAACAACTAAACCTGCCTGGCTTCAGAGGCAACAATTTGGGCGGGAATACGATGTAAATAGACTCCCGTTCAGGCCTATTTCCCCCAATGAAGTTATGATGGAAATCAAATCTCTACAAAACAAAAAGGCTCCTGGCATGGACCAAATAAACAACAGAGTCATTAAAGCGTTACCTCAAAAGGTAATTATTCATTTGACAAATATTTACAATCGAATCTTGAGACATGGCCATTTCCCCAAACAATGGATTAAAAAACCGAGCAAAAATGCAAATGAAGTTGGCTCTTATCGACCGATTAGCCTTTTGGCTGGCTTCTCTAATATCTTTGAAACCTTGCTGATAATTGCGAAGACTTTGAGAAGGCCATTCCCACTCATCAGTTTGGATTCAGGAGAGAGCATAGCACGGAGCTACAACTGGCACGCGTTACACAGTATATTCTTGATGCATATGAGAAACAGTTATTTTGTTCTGCCGTATTTATTGACGTGAGCGAAGCCTTTGACCGAGTTTGGCATAATGGTCTACTACTTAAGCTAACGAAGCTACTCCTGTTTACATATTACAACGTTTTAAAAAGTTATTTAGCAGATAGAACATTTTTTGTAAACGGAAACAATGGAATACGCTCGAGACCTGGAAGAATTTGCGCAGGAGTGCCCCACGGTAGCGATTTCGGCCCTGTACTCTACATAGTCTTCACGTCGGATATGCCGCTACCGCACCTGTCAGAACAAAATGAAAGAATTGAGTTGAATATATACAACAACATAATGCTTTCTACTTACGCAGATGACACAATCATCCTATGTGCTAAAAAAGAAGCCAGTGCAGCGGTTAGAACAAATCAGTGTTATCTTGAACACTTCACTGCCTGGGCTTCCAAATGGTGCATCAGCCTTAATACCAGCAAAACGGTCCATGTCCTCTACAGAAGGCGAGCGAGTGCAAATGGCATAGGTGAGCTATCGCCAAAAATGTACAACGAAACAATCAAAAGTAAGCCAAGGCATCGCTATCTGGGCTTGATAATGGACAGGAAACTTGTGCTACATGCCCATACCACCCAGTTAGCAATTCGAGTGAGAGCAGCAGCCATGAGACTGAACTGGATCATTGGTCATCAGAGCCGGCTATCTAAAAGATGCAAAATGGTAATTTATAAACAATTAACCGCCCCAATATGGCAATATGCCTTACCTGTATGGGGAGCATTTGAATGCGAATCACAATCTGCAGAAGAAACCTTTGATAAAGCCAGCGGCAGGCTAGCAGCTTCACTATTTCGCCATCCAAATCTGGAAGCAAAAAGACTCATCATGCAGCCCTTCATTCCTCAAAGGCTTGACCGGCCAAAATACACAAAGCAGCTGGAAACTTACTTTCGGCCTCTCCAACAACAACTCCTGCAGCAGGCAGCACAACAACTACTACTGCTGCCAACTTTAATCAGACACGAGTAGCTTGAAATTGAACAACAGCGCCAACTCCGGGAGTCCCAAGTCAAGGAAGCACTTGTCGGCGGAAACGCCTTGAACAAGAGCGTCGCATAGCCCGTGGTATCCCGCAGGAGAGAGCCTCAATAATCTGGGTTAATCGTATGGCGCAATGTCTCAGGAGAGGAGAAATGAATCGATTAGAAATGGCGCAGAAGATTCGTTTTGAGCCCGAATAAATACAAAGGCTCATAATGACTCCGCTTGAACCACACGAATTCCCTCCGCCTACTCCAGAGCAGCTTCTCGAAGAGAAGATGAAGTCCCTGCAGCAGCAACTTGAGAAGGAGCTCGACGACGAGATGGACGAAGCATTTGCCGCCGAAGAAAGCCGAGCCCGCCCAAATCCGCACCAGGAAGCCTCATCTGTGTGTGTAGAAGCTGCACAACCAAAAGCTATGGCCACTCCAATACCTAAAAGAAGACAAAATATCATCAATGCCAATCTGGATGGCAATAATTCTGCTTACCTTTATTTACAGGCAAATATCACAGCTACTGACGTCCTCTTGGTGCATCCAAGGCAAATCTGGCGCCCAGCAGTGCATCCGTTGGCATGCCAGTCTGGTGTAATTCCTATGGCTGCCTGCAGCGAGCCGCCTCCCACGCCATCTTCTATAAGGGCCTCGCCTACTGCTGGGATTGCTCGGAATGACGTATCCGGAATGACTTTTTGGCAACTTCTCCGAATCCACTCCGCAGCCTGCAGCAGCCTATCGCTGCTCCAAAACCTGAAAGAAGACGAAAAATCCTCATCAATGCCAATCTGGATGGCAATAACTCTGCTTACTTCTATCTACAGGCAAACAGCACAGATACTGACGGCCTCCTGGTGAATCCACGGCGAAAGCGGAGGCGAGTAGTCCATCCGGTGGCCAGCTATCCTGTTGCGAATCCTCTGGCTGGGCGCAGCGAGCCGACTGCAATGCTCCCTTCTGCACCAGAAGGTGCCTCGTCCATTGCCGATGCACATTTCCGCCCCTGGAATCGCCTTTTGACTGGCTCGCCAAATCCGCACCGCAGTGTATCCAGCATCCAACGAAGGCCTGTCCAACAGTTACAACAGCCACTGGTGAATCTTCTTCTCATTGGCCTAATGATGGATCCATGGCAGTTGCAGCAGCCTAATGACGTCACGTGGCATTTACTCAGACCGCTCCCAGGTCACCTTCTGAAATTTCACCGCCGTCCGGTGCGCCAATGGTGGAAAGACACGCCCTCTGGAAGCATATTGGCAAAGCAATTTGTAACAATCGAATACTTACTCACTTACGGTGCGGCTTTATACTTCCCCTGAGACTGCAGCAGCCTGATGAAGTCACCGGCTCCTTTATTTTGACACCTGCTCAAGCCAACTTCTACAGACTCAATTCCATCCAGTGAGCTGATGATAGAGGTTCATACCTATATATACGTCCGCTGTAATTAAATGGGCAAAGAAATTATAATTAATACAGCTTCAATTTGTTAAATTTATAATTTTATTACTTACAATGCAATTTCCAAATGTAAACAAGCGCACGTCGTTGCCAGAAAATGTTGATTTCTTGTAATGTAAAGTGTCTTATCCATTTCTCTGTAACATTATGTAGAGTTTCCCAACCATGTTAAGTAGTGGTTCCGCTGTTAAAGGAACAGCTTTTAAAAATATTTGTAAATGCGTTGAAATGTAAAATTGCGCAAACAAATAAACTTAGCTGAGGGTCACTTGCTGTCGCCGATCAGTCACAACCCGAAAAAAAAAGAAAAGTCGACACACAACCGGAAAAAAAAAACTAAAAAACACACAATTGATAAAATCAATTAATAATTTAATCGCCCTAATTATCCACACAATTTGTTAACGTTTTTCAAAGCTGTTCGTACGTGACCGTTTTTATTTTCTGACTAATTTTACCGTGGTAAAATTTTTTATGTAAAACCCGACGCGCATGTATAAGTATTGCGAGTGTTTGTTCCGTGTATGTAAACGTATACGCATTAACATACATTTGCATGCGCTGAATAGCTTAATACTTACAAGACTTTCGCGCCAAATTACACACCAATACACCGTCTATGTAAACGTATACGCGTATAATATAAATCCGTGTGCGCTGAATAGCTCTAATACTTATACGATTACTCGCGCCCTGTAATTTTACCCCAATACCAATGAAACCCCGCCTTAAAACAAATACTATCAACATGGCATCAAACCGGGATATGTGTGAGAAAGAGAAGTTGCCGCACCAGCAGCAACAATACAAGGCAGCAGACCAGAAGGAACCTCACAGATTTTAAAATACAAGCCATCTATCTGCATGACGTTTCTAACATCCAGCCTTTAATAGAATCCCTTAATAACGCACCAGGAGAACAAAACAAATTTACTACTACCAGGGTAAGGGGTAACAAAATCAAACTGGACAGCGGCGATATGGAAACCTACAACAGAGTCATGGCCAAACTGGATGCAGACAATATAAATATGCATACACACCAGCTGCGCAAGGAACGTGGCTACCGTATCATCTTGAGAAATCTGCATCACTCTACTCCTTGCAATTGGATACGCAAATTAATTGGTGAGATGGGTCTTTTAGTGAGTTATGTAAATGTAATTAAACATAGACGCAGTCGCAAGCCGCTAAACATGTTTGAAGTTGAATTGGAACCAACTTTAGACAATGGCAATGACAGAATCCTATCACTGACTACTATGGGAAACCAGGAAATTTCAGTTGAACGACAAATGAGACGCATTGACCCTGTTCAATGCCACCGCTGCCAATGCAACCCATCCACAGCGTGCGCCGAGGCTAAGATCCCAAATCCTAAATGTGCCAATTGTGCCAAGCCCAGGCAACACTCAAATCCTACCGGGCGCACATTGCTATTGGAAAACAGAAGCGGACAAACTGGCAGCACCAGAAGTACAACAACTCCACTCGGCAGAATGCAGTTTACAGCGGGGAAATTAACAAAAGCTTAAGATGGCAGCAGCGAAATCAAAATCACCACCTACCTAAACCACACCAAAAACCCGCAGCAGCAGCAGCACAACAACAACAGCTCCCAGCCGACCAACAGCCAGAACATTAACAAGGCCCCAAAACGCCAGCTTTTTAGTCAACTTTTCAGCAACAACAATAAACTGTCCGTTGGCCAGCAGGAAAGCAACATCAGCAGGGCCCCTCGCGGGCATCACCAGCAGCAGCGAAAGACACAAAAGCCTGCGCCGGCTAACCTGCAGCAACAACATAACAACTCCCAACAGCCCATCATCAGCCGGTACACTAATAAGACGCCAAACCTCCAGCCTCTTAGCAACAAAAATCAACCATCCGATGACCTTCAGGGCAACAGCATCAGCAGGCCACACTCCTCCTCTCGTGGGCATCAACAACAGCAGCGAGAGTCACAGAAGCACGCCCCCCAACCACAGCTATACCAGCAGCCTGGGGCCCCATATGTGAATGACCAGCTAATGCAGGTAGTGCACCAAAATCTTCCCCTTGTAAGTGAAATGGGCAAAAAAATGGATGCCCTTATAGATCTATTGCATACTTTTATTATCTCTAATAAAGGACAAACTATTCCCACCGCTAATGACATTGTAAATGAATAATTACGCCGAAATACCGTATACTACAAACACTATTTCGGCCAACAATACAGCCAATCCTCTAGCTACTACCACCATAAATGTAAATACAAATAATTTAGCTCATACCACTACTGCTACTACAGGCGCCCAGTACAACAGCTCTCTCAAAATCGTTTATTGGAACACCTGTGGTCTAAAAAACAAAATTTTGGAGTTAGAACTATTTATGCAGCGTAATAACGTGGACATAATGATGGTTATTGAAACCCGCATAACCACAAATGACCCTACTACCACAATAACAGACAATCTAACCATAAAAGACTACGTACTGTATACTGCCACACACCCTTCCTCCAGAAGGAAAGGTGGAGTAGCCATTTATGTCAAAATTGGTCTCAAGCACATTGCACTTGAACCAATTACAGAAAATTTCTTGCAGTATGATCCCATCGCATTAATGAGGTCATTGCTCTAGCGCCAATATATTGCCCGACAACTTGATTGATTTGGCAGTATATGCTGGCATAAACTATGACAGAATTCACACATATTCAGCAGGTGATCTGCAATCTGACCATCTTCCTATCTTCATTAACCTGGGCATCAGTGGCTCAACGACAGTCCCGGTAACAAATCGCCGACTACTTCCAAGCAAAGCAAATGTCAAAAAATTCCAAGATTTCCTTTCGCAGCATATCAATCTCAACATGGAAATAAACTCAGGAGAAGACATTGAGGCTGCGATCGACATTCTAAATCAAAACATCTACAATGCAGCGGCAGCTGCAACTTCGTTAGGCTAAAAATAACCAGATCAATAACCTTTTTAAAAAATTAGACGCTCAAGATCGTTACAGAATGCAAAAACTATGGCGCTTAACAAACACTTTAAAGAGGCAGCCAGAAACAAACTGGCCATTGAAAATTCCCAGCAGTAGTGGTAGTAGAGAAGGCTATAGGTGGACAAAGAGTAGCGAGGAGAAAGTTGAAGCTTTTGTGTCACATTTAGAAGAAAGATTCACACCAAAACTCATAAACTCCGACGAATTTAGAAAGAGGGTAGTTATGGAGTGTAGCGCAGCTCAAACGCTTAACAACTAAACCTGCCTGGCTTCAGAGGCAACAATTTGGGCGGGAATACGATGTAAATAGACTCCCGTTCAGGCCTATTTCCCCCAATGAAGTTATGATGGAAATCAAATCTCTACAAAACAAAAAGGCTCCTGGCATGGACCAAATAAACAACAGAGTCATTAAAGCGTTAGCTCAAAAGGTAATTATTCATTTGACAAATATTTACAATCGAATCTTGAGACATGGCCATTTCCCCAAACAATGGATTTAAAAACCGAGCAAAAATGCAAATGAAGTTGGCTCTTATCGACCGATTAGCCTTTTGGCTGGCTTCTCTAAAATCTTTGAAACCTTGCTCATGAAAAGAATGTTTGAATGCGAAGACTTTGAGAAGGCCATTCCCACTCATCAGTTTGGATTCAGGAGAGAGCATAGCACGGAGCAACAACTGGCACGCGTGTGATGGACCTATTTCAGGCTGAGGTAAGCTCAGTCACGTCCAGGGGTCAATCCACAAGAAATTTGTAGAAATGGATGGAACTTCAAGGGAGACGTCGGGGGTGGCCTATCGTAGAGTAGATGGATCGGGGCTTGAGCGGGCGTTGCTAGCGTTGTGTATATGAAACGACCGTGTGGACTCGGGGCGGGGCGACGTCGGTGCCTCAGCTGATTGGGGTGAACTTACGCAATCGGGTGTTTTTACTTTGCAAATTTGACACTTTATTGTATTTCTTAGCGGTTTAAATGACTTATTTTTAATTGGGCGCCGATGTCTTGTCGTGAGTTCCGGGTACCGCGTCTGTACTCCGGACGGGGTCTCTGCGTAAGTTGCTTTCTTGTTTCAGTCGGCGTCTATTTATACGCCAATGGGTACTGTGTCAGCGGGTTCGGAAGTGCACTTCCGCGTCGGGGGCACTTTGCCGTTCTGGGGATCGTGGGTTGACCTGGTTCTGTCTCTTCGCGTTTTTGGCGAGCTGGCGGGTTTGCCGTTGGGTGCTTGTCGTGGGCTTCCGCGGTGTCATCGTTTTGTAGCCGATGAACCCGGAAGACTGCGCCTGGCCGGTTGCTTGGTCTGGAGTGGGGGAAGTCCGCGTGACCTGGTGTGTTTGGTCAGCGTAATGAAGACGGCGCGTGTCAATCGGTGGCTATGTGTGGTGGGGGGGTGTTCGTGTAGTAAATAATGCATGCGTTCAATTTACGTTGGGCGAGGTGCTGCAATTTAGTAGCAGGTTTTTTGTTTTATTGGAACCCTTTTGGGTTCGTTACACCCTCCCCTTTCTTCCCCCACGAGAGTCACGAAGACCCGTGCGTGGGGCGTGCGGCGGTGGGTTGTTGGCTCGGATGGCTTCGCCTTCTTCTGGTGAGAGTGCACTGATTGATGGGAGCCAGAGTTGCGGCTATTTAAGCCGTTCTGCAGGGTCCGTATTTGCGGAGCAAGCTTTTCTTCTCTCTTCCGTGGTGCACCGGGGGTGCGTTTTGGGGTCGCCGCCGACTTGCGATCATCTCGTCCCTTGCCTCGTTATCGGGTCTGTTTACTTCGTGGTCGAGGGGTTTGTTGTGCTCGCGTTGTTGTTGGCGTTGCGCCGCCGGTCGGTGTTTCGCTGACGTTGTCTCTCTTGGCCGGGTGCCCCGGGTTCTGCCGACTCTGCGGTGCGCGGTCGGGGCGTCGGTTTGCTGTTTCATTGGTTTCTTCCGCGATGTCAGCATTCCTGTGTAGGCCCGTGGGCTCGTCGGGCTCGTGGTCGTGGAACTCTCTCAGGTCGTTGATATTCGCGGTCTTCTGTTTCCGGCTTTCGCAATGTTGTAATTTGGCGATGTTTGGCGATGGAAAACTGTTGATTCGGTAAGGGCCGTCGAACTTCGGAGCTAACTTTGCCGCGAAGCCCGCGGCGGCGTTTGAGAGGTGGTGTTGGCGTAGAAGAACCAATGATCCGATGGCGGGGCGCCATAGTCGCCGGCGGAGGTTGTAATGTCTCCCTTGCTCTTGGCTGGCTCTCTGGATGTTGTTTCGGACGATGGCGAATACTTCTTTTAGTCTCGTCGCTTTGCTGCTGGCCGTCTCTTGTGTACTCCCTGTCCCGGGCGTGACTTCGTCGTAAAGGGTGCCGGGGAGTCGGGGTTTTCTTCCTTGCAGGAGGAAAGCGGGGCTGAATCCGGTCGTCTCGGAGACGCTGGAGTTGATCGCCAATGTCATCTCGGGTAGGAGTTCGTCCCACGTGTTCTGGTGGTCGTCGACGAACTGTGCGATCATCGTTTTCACAGTCCGATTGGCTCTCTCCGTCGGGTTTTCTTGGGGGCAATACGGGGCTGTGTGTTGTAGGTCCACGCCTGCGGTTCGCAGGAATGTTTTAAACGATCGGCTGGTGAACTGGGTTCCGTAGTCGCACACGAATAGTGTCGGCACGCCGAAGCTTCTCAGTATTCGTTCTCTGAAGGCTCGTTCGAGGTTCGCTGTTGTCGCTTTCTTGAGGGGTACCAGTTCGACCCACTTGGAGAAAGTGTCGAAGAAGACCAGTAAGATGGTGTTCCCGTGCTTGGACCGTGGTAATGGTCCGACGAAATCGGCACACAGGGTGGCGAAGGGTTCTTCGGCTTTGCGTGTGAGCATCCTGCCCACGGCCTTGCGCTGTGTGGCCTTGAACTTCTGGCAGCTTACGCAGCCCTGCACGTACCGTCGTACGTCTCGGTGTAGTCCTGGTCAGTAATATCGTTGCGTTGTCCTCAGGATGGTTTTCCGGACGCCGAGGTGTCCTGCTGTTGGTTCGTCATGGCATTCGCGGAGTACTCTCGTTCGGCCGTTTTTAGGCACGCATAGTTTCCACGGTATGTGGTCGTCGTCGTCGGCTCCGTGTCCTAGATAGCGGTATAGCTGCCCATTTTCGTACGTGTAGACTGGGTACTTCTGGGGTTCGTCTTGGACTTGTTGGATCCTTTGTTTAAGCCAGGTGCATGGTGGGTCGTCTTCCTCAATGCGGGCGAGGGTCTCCAGTGGTTGTCTTGACAGTGCGTCTGCGACTACGTTCTGGTTGCCGGCCCGATAGTGCACGTCGTATTGGTATTGCTGTAGTTCGAGCGCCCATCTTGCTACTCTACCGTAAGGGCTCTCGAGGGTATTCAGCCACTTTAGTGCGAGATGATCGGTTATGACGTCGAATCGGTAGCCTTCGAGATAGCATCGCAGTTTTCGGATCGCCCAGATGACGGCGAGGCATTCCTTGTCGGTGTCCGATGACCCGCTCTTTCCCTTCGATCTCTTGGGTGAGGACCGCGCCTACTCCAAGGTTGCTTGCGTCCGTCTGCAGGGAAAATTTGACGTTAAAGTCTGGGCAGGCGAGTACCGGTGCGGTGGTGAGCAGTGTTTTCAGCTCGTTGAAGGCGTCTTGTTGTTCTTGACCCCATGTACATGCTTTTCGTTTCTTCAGCAGCAGTGACATTGGTTGGACCACGGTGGCAAAGTTTGGGACAAATCTGCGGTACCAACCGGCCATGGCTGCGCATTGTCGTAGCTCCTTCAGGTTGGACGGCGGCCTCAGATCCTTTACGGCTGCGATTTTGTCGGGGTCCGTGTGGAAGAAGGCACACTTGTCCGTGTTGACCCGTAGGTTTGCCTTTCGCAGTCGTGCGAAAACTTCTTTTCCGTTGTTCAGGTGTTCCTGGAAGCTTTTCCCGACGATGACGATGTCGTCGAGATATGCGAACGCGAATGGTTCCATGTCTGCGCCGATAACGGCGTCGAGGGTCCGTTGAAACGTGGCTCCCGCGGAGTGTAAACCGAAAGGCATTACTTTCCATTGGTATAATCCTCGGCCGGGTATCGTGAATGCCGTGGCTTCCCGGCTGTTCCGGGCCATTGGTATCTGCCAGTACCCGTTTTTCAGGTCCAGGGTCGTGATGAAGTGGGCATTTCGGAGTCGCTCTAGTATGTAGTTGATCCTGGGTAGCGGGTACGCGTCCGGGATAGAACGCTCGTTTAGCTGCCGATAATCTACACACATGCGCCATCTCCCGTCCTTTTTGCGGACCAGGACGATTGAAGTGCTGTGGGGGCTCCGGGATGGTTCGATTAGGTCCTCTGCTATCAGATGGTCGACCTGTTCATCGATGATCCGCCGCATGGCTGGATTTTTCGGGTAGTACCGCTGTTTTATGGGTCGGTTGTCTCTCATGACGATGGTGTGTTCTGTTAGATCCGTCGTCCCTCGAAGGCCTGCGAGTGTCGGCAGTTCTTCGTCTAGAAATTCCTGAATTCTCGGCGCGATGTCGGGAGGCCATGGGCCGGAGATTCGTTCCGAATCGTCCTCCGGTGGTTCGTCGATTCCAGGGTCGCGAGTGTAGTCGGGGTTCTCGGGGAGGATCGTTGTGTCGAATGCGCTTGGTGGTTCGACTTCGCGAGTGTATTCGCTTATGCCGGCGACGACGGCCGGTGCGTCGCGCAGGTGTGGGGTGCTCGTGTGTGTCCTGGGGGATGCTTGCGCGACGTTGTACTCGGCGTGATGTACGAGCGTGCGGGTCTCGATGCTAGCGTTTGACCAACGGCCAGTTTGGGCGATGAAGGTTACCGACATGGCTCCAGGCGTGGTGCTGGGCCGCATGCCGGCGCCGTACGAGGTGTTGCCCGGGAGGCGTTCCATGATGTCGGTGACGATCGATGGTGTGTCGGCTCCAGGTGCGGCGGGGTTCCGATTGATGCCTCGTGCGGCGGTGATCGCCCCTCCCGGTTCCTGCCTGAGAGGACGCGGGAGTAGCGGGTCGGTCGGTGTCGTGGGGGTCGTTTTGGTGTCGAGGGCGGTGTCGACGCGTTCGTGGGCCTGGGTGGCGGTCAGAGGTGGTACCTCGAGCGCCTGGCTGCTGCGTGGCGGCTGTCGTTGCTGGGGCCGGGTTGTCTTCTGGAGGGGCGTCCTGGGTTCCTTTCCCATTGTTGCTGGAACCGCGTCGGTGCCCTCGGGAGACCGGCTCGCTTTCTTCGTTGCTTTGCTTGGTTTTGGGTTTCTCGGAGTGTGTTCTCGGAGCGCTCGTGTCTCGTGTCGTGGCGGGGGATTCGATGGGTCCGTGGGCGTGTACTTGGCTGGCGGTGATCGTCGGCGGGTTTGGGAGGGGGCGTTGGGAGCCTTGGAGATGGAGGCGTGTGGTGTATTGTATTGTGGTTTCGATGGCGCACAGGAAGTCCATCCTTATGATGGCTTGCTCTAGCATGTTGGGCAGCACCAAGAGCGGCATCTGTACCTCTTGCTCGTCTAGTTTGAAGCGCGCTAGCAAGATCTGAGTTATCTCGCGTGCCGAGCCGCCGGCTAGGCGTATCGGGACGCAAGCGTCGCGCAGGTCGTTGTCGTGGCCGAGTTGGCGGGCGAGGTCGGCGTTGATGAAACTTCGGGATGCCCCGGTGTCGACCGTGGCTTCCGTGCGCCGTTCTCCGATGGTCACCCTCGCCACTATCCGGCCGTCGTGTACTTGCAGCGGGTTTCTTAGTTGGTTGTCTGAGGAAGCGTCGTGCCCGGCTGTTCCCGTGTCAGCTGGGGACGCGAGTCGTTTCCCGACGGGTCCTGGCGGCAACAGCCCACGGTGCGTGTTCCGCGCTTGCCGCATTCCCAACAGAAGAGGATCGATGGGTTGGTGCAGTCGCGAGATACATGTCCCGCTTCTCCGCAGCGTCGACAGGCTGCGTGCGGGTTGGCGGTGGGGGTGGTGTGTAGTATGCTCATATTAAATTAAATATAATATACACATTCACGTAAAGTATTCATTATTTCGAATACCCACTGTAACGACGGTACTTAAAGAATACACACTGTAACACTTTGTTTCAGTGTTTACGTAACAATAAAGTCCCAGACATTCTGGGTGATCGTATTACGATTCACTCAAGAATGCCTCGAGCGACCCAAGTGCAGCGTCAGCATGTTCCCATGACTTGACGGCACTAATATACATGCATACACACATATATCTTCCCTCGCGCCCTCGCTGCCAACAGCGCTGAGCATATTCACACATATACATACTAACATATAAGAGATAAGAACACATAGTTCTGCCGCTCCGCTGCCGGCGTCACTGGCAGCGCAGCTCCGCGGCTTTTGGCTTACAAAAGCCCAAAACACAATTGTAAAATTCAGAATATAAAACACAATAAAACAGATCGGAGGGTTGACCCCCAAAGATCCAAGAAAAGGACTGTACATCGTTTACATGGCGACCGTGACAGGACCGATATACGTCCTACGCGATGGATCGATCTAAGGATTGAAAAAAAAAATTTCTAAAAATGTGTTAAAAATAATAAAGACAAAGAATGGTCGACATTAAAAAAAAAGAAAATATAATACTATGTGTTTTGTTTTAAAAATCGGACACAGTCAAAAGAAAATTGATGAATTGGAAAAACTATTGAAATAGTGTTGTCCCCAGTGCCAGTGCCAAGGAAAACCCACAGCAAAAAGCCAAACCAGCCGTTTCGCCAGACCCATGCACGACTGCCGACGATATTACGCACAAACCCATGTTGGATTATAATTTATACCCTTAAATTTGGGCACTACAATGCGGCCAGGAATATATAATACCCAAGAAGATTTAACAGCCCGCGCTACAAAGAGCGTACACGCAACATAAAACCTGTGCGAAGACCAGCACCGACCCACCAGACCCAGCAAGGGCCAATAATATAAGTGCGAGTGGCATAGGACCGCCCCTTGCACCGTCGATGGACCAACAGGCCAATAATATAAGTGCGAGTGGCATAGGACCGCCCCTTGCACCGTCGATGGACAGTAACACAACCACTCCAGCAGCAGAAAATGCACCAGACTTCGCCGACGCTGCTCCTACCGAGCAAAGGGACGCACTCAGCCTACAAGAGGCATTAGAAGTGTATCCAAACGATGGACCACGCCCACTCACAATAGCTGAGTACAGGGCAAGACAAGAAAAACGCCCAAGGAAGAAAACAAAGAGGGGCGGCCGGATCAAACGGCTGCTTCAACAACGACGTCTGGAGCGGGACCTGGAAAAAACATATACAAATGAAGAGGACCGACAACGCTGCCAAGAGCGCATCAAGGAAATCAATAAACAACTTCGCACTGGTGCGAAGAAACGCAAATGAGCTGCAGAAATGCCATGCCTCATATTGCCAATAATTATAATTTTCTAACTCGAGTTGAAGCACCCTTAAAGTGCAACTTGAAAATACTAAACTCTGTTAGGCTATTACTAAAACCATGTGATCGATGTTGAATTATATAATGAAAAACCTGTAAATCGATCACATGTCCCTTAACATTTTTTTCCTTCCTTCATTTCGGTCAATTATAAAAAAAAAAAAAAAAATATAAAAAAAAAAAATTATATTGATGAAGTTTTAAAGAGAAAAAAACGAGAGAAAGGATATATAGA
Organism: Drosophila persimilis; assembly: GCF_003286085.1. Lineage (NCBI taxonomy): Eukaryota > Metazoa > Arthropoda > Insecta > Diptera > Drosophilidae > Drosophila > Drosophila persimilis. The sequence continues at coordinate 38,067 of NW_020825440.1, read as the reverse complement.
TATATATAAAAAAAAATTTTTAATAATTTTTTTTTATTATTGTAAAGAATAAACGAATAGCAGATAATTTAAAAAAAAAAAACCCCCCAACATTGCAGAAACCAATTTTTGAGAGAAAATCATCACCATGGGTTGGTTCGGTTCTGACGATAGTCAGACCAAAGACAATACGGCCAATGTGGTCAATAATGTCAAAATAATAGACCACAGGGATGATCTCAATGCACTCTGGTTATTACTTCTGATTTTAACCATTGTCAGTGTTTTACAATTCCTTTTAACATTGTATGTAAAACATAATAAGATAATTAAAAAGAGATATATGAGTAGGGCAAACAATTTAGATAGAGTTTAAAAAAAAAATTTGGTCTCAACGACCCCTAGGAGCATAATAGAGCTCGAATACATGTACATGGGTACATTTCAGGTAGAATTCCCGCCTTTAATATATTGTTACAAAGCCAAAATAAAATGTCTCGTAGAACAGCAGCAGCCATTAGGGCTACCCACGATAGGAATGAAAATTTCGAATATAGAGCTAAAGCAATCTTAGCCGCATTCCCCAATCCAATTAGCATATACGAGTTCGAATACTCATATATGAACGAATATAATTTACCTTTTTCACCACTAATTCATTGTGATGCCACACAAAAGGGTATCGTATTATCAACCATACCCGGCATCCTCGTAAACAGCCAAATAATAGAAAATGAAATTCTAGGAAGAATTGTGATTGCTAATGTTAGATTGTCTTCCAATCGGAATGGAAAACATTAAAAAACACATATGGACTGGCTTACGATCTGCGCTAAAGTTTGCACTCTAAGAGCAGAATTCGATAAGTCATATAAATGCTTAACGCAGAACAGACCTACACAAAATAGTACGGTCATTAAACATACAACTAATTTGGTAAACAAATATAATGAGGTCAGAGAACTTTTTCTAGAGAACAAACAAAGACTTACTGATATACATTGGTTTCAAGCTACAGACGTCTTTAAACGTCTAAGGGAACGATTAGTATTCGTTAGAGAAAAATTCAATCTAGACATACACATACAATTTGGGGGCTCGTCCGGGATAGAACCACAAGTGAATGTGTATTCGTGTACAAGTTGCCAATTCCATCAAGTTTTGCGCAACATTGTGAAATTGCGACGAACGAAGCAACGAAGATCAGACGAAAGCAGATGCCGAGAAGCGGTTGTGAGAAACGAAAATAAAGAGGAAAGAGGACGCAAAACGACTCCATTCGTTTTCGTCAAGGTTCAGAGAGCAGAGGTAGCTAACGACGAAGAGCTACAGAGCTACAAAACGACGAAGAGCTACAGAGCTACAAAACGACGAGGCTACAAAACGACGAGGCTACAAAACGACGCAGACCCGAAAACGACGAGGAAAGAGGACGCAAAACGACACTATTCGTTTTCGTCAGAAGAGCAAGGCAAACGGGAAAGAGTGAAAAGCCAACGACGAAAGTACGGAGCAAAGAGGACTGAAGAGACGTTCAGATTGCGAACGTGCAGAAAAGAGGAAAGCAGAAACGACGAAACAACAACAGTGGTACTTCGCACGGCCACGTGCGGCTTGTATACCCTGCGAACGACAACGACGTGAAGAAGACCGAGAAGAAGAACGCATCGTTTATCTGCGTGTATTGGAAAAGACGATTCTCACACCTGATGTCTGTATACGCAAGTATTGAATATACAGAATATTGCCCAACGGGCATATATAAAAGATATTTCGCACGCCATTCCGGAATTTAATGGACAGAAACTCCATTTACAAAGATTCATTACGGCAGTCAAATTGGTCAATCTAACGAAAGGACCATACGAAAATTTAGCTATAGAAGTAATTAAATCAAAAGTAATAGGAACTACATTGTATAAAATACAAGATGAAACCACCATTAGCGCAATAATAAAGAAATTGCAAGACACTATTGTCGGAGAGTCATCAGATGTTATAAAGGCTAAAATGGCAAAAGTATGCCAAAAAGGCAAAACAGCCGCCCAATTCACAACAGAGATTGATGATATGAGAAAACTTCTAGAAGCATCATACATTGATGAGGGTTTGCCAGCGAAACACGCCGATAAGTTCAGCAGCTAAGAGGCCATTAGTACAATGGTTAAAAATTGCGAGCACGGCAGACTAAAAACAATACTAGAAGCAGGCACATTCCCAACAATGAATGATGCCGTAGCAAAATATATACAGTGTAGTACAGAGATGACTGGTAGTGCAAGTTCAATATTGTACACCAGACAAGGACAAGTCTACCGCGGTAGTAACTTTCGAGGTAACTATCGTGGTAGAGGAAATGGTCGTGGTTACAACCACAACCATATTTACAACAACAATAATTATAATAACAATAGAGGTCGTGTTGGCTATAGGGGAAATAACCGTAATAAGGGTGGAACCTATAACAACCAAAGATACAATAGCAATGGAAACACACGACAGAACAATGTTCGTGTGACAGACAGCTTCGGGAAACTCCCAAGATCCTTTAGATACACTAAATTAAAAAATCCAGCGGTTCACACAATCAACCTCAATCTCAATATATTCGTGGCATTCCTCAATTCTAAAACAGGAAAACAACTTACATTCCTTATAGATACAGGTGCCAATATATCACTATTAATAGAAAATTCAGATGTCTTTAACGACTTTCAAACAAAAAATAAAATAGATATTCAAGGAATAGGGGAAGGTATAATAACATCCCAAGGCCTTGCCCTAATAGAGCTACAGACGGATAAGTACATAATTCCACACAATTTCCATTTAGTTAATCAGAATTTTGCAATTCCGTGTGATGGAATAATAGGCATTGATTTCATAAAAGAATTAAACTGCCTAATAGACTTAAAACTTGCAGAGGATTGGTTAATAATACGACCAAATAATATAAAAATTAAAATTTATGTTCCAATAACATACAGTTCTGGAAACAATACAATTCTTCTACCAGCAAGATCACAAGTTGTCAGAAAAATAGAATTAACGTCCGATATAGAAACCATATTGATCCCAAACCAGGAAATTCAACCTGGTATTTATGTAGCAAATATAATAACTTCAAAAAATAATACATTTGTCCGATTGCTGAATACAACCAGTACCAACCAATTAGTACATATAAATAGCATACAATATGAACCACTTTCGAATTACAAGGTAATTCAAACAACTCAAAAAATCAGAGAAAAAACTGTCATAGCTGAATTAAGCAAGCATTTCCCAGTACAATTCAAGAAGCAATTAACTAAACTATGCACCAATTTTAGTGACGTATTCGGGCTTGAAACCGAATCAATCACAACAAATAATTTTTATAAACAGAAATTGAGATTGAGGGATGACGAACCTATATATATAAAGAACTATCGAAGCCCGCATAGCCAAGTTGAGGAAATTAAAAAACAAGTAGGAAAATTAATCAACGACAATATTGTCGAACCATCCGTATCAGAATACAACAGCCCACTTCTACTTGTCCCAAAGAAAGCCCTTCCGGGTTCAGAACAAAAGAAATGGCGATTAGTAGTTGACTATCGTCAAATAAACAAAAAACTCCTGGCCGACAAATTTCCATGACATTTTGAATCAACTAGGTAGAGCAAAGTATTTCTCATGCCTTGACTTAATGTCAGGTTTTCATCAAATCGAACTAGAAGAAAGTTCGCGAAATATAACGTCTTTTTCAACGAGCAATGGCTCATATCGCTTCACGCGACTACCATTTGGTTTAAAAATAGCGCCAAATTCATTTCAAAGAATGATGACTATAGCATTCTCTGGACTTGAAGCTTCGCAAGCCTTCCTGTATATGGACGATCTAATAGTCATAGGTTGTTCCGAAAAACATATGCTTAAAAACTTAACAGATATTTTTGAGATATGTAGGAAACACAACCTAAAATTACATCCACAAAATTGTTCATTTTTTAAGCATGAAGTGACCTTTCTTGGTCATAAATGTAGGGTTGGCAGCCCTTTAATGAGTATCGATCTATCGCTAGGGATAGTCAAGGGTAGAGGAAGATATATCGATAGTAAGTAAGAGTTCGACTGCAGAAGCGAGCAGACGTGCGAAAAGAACTATGCTAAGAAACCTATTTGTAACCATTTATTAAAATAAATATAATACAACGACGTGCGGCGTATATTTGATGGAGTTTCTGGAGCGGATTCTTACTCACTTGTAGGGAGCCCACCAAGGATCCCTACAATTTGGGGGCTCGTCCGGGATAGAACCACAAGTGAATGTGTATTCGTGTACAATGTAGTATGCTCATATTAAAGTAAAGTAAAGTATTCATTATTTCGAATACCCACTGTACCGACGGTACTTAAAGAATACACACTGTAACACTTTGTTTCAGTGTTTACGTAACAATAAAGTCCCAGACATTCTGGGTGATCGTATTACGATTCACTCAAGAATGCCTCGAGCGACCCAAGTGCAGCGTCAGCATGTTCCCATGACTTGACGGCACTAATATACATGCATACACACATATATCTTCCCTCGCGCTCTCGCTGCCAACAGCGCTGAGCATATACATATTAACATATAAGAGATAAGAACACATAGTTCTGCCGCTCCGCTGCCGGCGTCACTGGCAGCGCAGCTCCGCGGCTTTTGGCTTACAAAAGCCCAAACCACAATTGTAAAATACAGAAGAGAAATCACAATAAAACAGATCGGAGGGTTGAGCCCCAACGATCCAACAAAAAGGATTTGAACATTTCATTTTACATGGCGACCGTGACAGGACTCGATATGTCCTACGCGATGGATCAATCTAAGGATTGAGAAAAAAAAAAAGAGAAATTTTTTTCAAAAAAAGTGTTAAAATTTTGAAAGACAAAGAAGTGCCAAGAAAAAAAAAAAAAAAACCCAGCAGAAAGCCAAACCAGCCGTTTCGCCAGACCCATGCACGACTGCCGACGATATTACGCACAAACCCATGTTGCATTATAATTTATACCCTTAAATTTGGCGGCTACAATGCGGCCAGGAATATATAATACCCAAGGAGATATAACAGCCCGCGCTACAAAGAGCGTACACCCAATATAAAAACCTGTGCGAAGACCAGCACCGGCCCCACCAGACCCAGCAAGGACCAATAATATAAGTGCGAGTGGCATAGGACCGCCCCTTGCACCGTCGATGGACAGTAACACAACCACTCCAGCAGCAGAAAATGCACCAGACTTCGCCGACGCTGCTCCTACCGAGCAAAGGGACGCACTCAGCCTACAAGAGGCATTAGAAGTGTATCCAAACGATGGACCACGCCCACTCACAATAGCTGAGTACAGGGCAAGACAAGAAAAACGCCCAAGGAAGAAAACAAAACAGGGGCGGCCGGATCAAACGGCTGCTTCAACAACGACGTCTGGAGCGGGACCTGGAAAAAACATATACAAATGAAGAGGACCGACAACGCTGCCAAGAGCGCATCAAGGAAATCAATAAACAACTTCGCACTGGTGCGAAGTAACGCAATTGAGCTGCAGATATGCCATGCCTCATATTGCCAATAATTATAATATTCTATCTCGAGTTGAAGCACCCTTAAAGTGCAACTTGAAAATACTAACCTCTGTTAGGCTATTACTAAAACCATGTGATCGATATTGAATTATATAATGAAAAACCTGTAAATCGATCACATGTCCCTTAACATTTTTTTTTCTTCCTTCATTTTGATCAAATATATATAAAAAAAAAAAATTTATATTGATGAAATTTTAAAGAGTAAAAAAAAAAAAAGGAAGGGTATATAGATATGTGTGTCCATGAGAAAAAAAAAAGATTTTTAGTAATTTTTTTTATTATTGAAAAGAATAAATGAATAGCAAATAATAATAAAAAAAAAAAAAAAATAAATAAATAAAAATAAAAACCCCAACATTGTAGAAACCAATTTTTGAGAGAAAATCATCACCATGGGTTGGTTCGGTTCTGACGATAGTCAGACCAAAGACAATACGGCCAATGTGGTCAATAATGTCAAAATAATAGACCACAGGGATGATCTCAATGCACTCTGGTTATTACTTCTGATTTTAACCATTGTCACTGTTTTACAATTCCTTTTAACATTGTATGTAAAACATAATAAGATAATTAAAAAGAGATATATGAGTAGGGCAAACAATTTAGATAGAGTTTAAAAAAAAAAAAAAAAATTGGTCTCAACGACCCCTAGGAGCATAATAGAGCTCGAATACATGTACATGGGTACACTTCAGGTAGAATTCCCGCTTTTAATATATTGTTACAAAGACAAAATAAAATGTCACGTAGAACAGCAGCAGCCATTAGGGCTACCCACGACAGGAATGAAAATTTCGAATATAGAGCTAAAGCAATTTTAGCCGCATTCCCCAATCCAATTAGCATATACGAGTTCGAATACTCATATATGAACGAATATAATTTACCCTTTTCACCACTAATTCATTGTGATGCCACACAAAAAGGTATCGTATTATCAACCATACCCGGCATCCTCGTAAACAGCCAAATAATAGAAAACGAAATTTTAGGAAGAATTGTGATTGCTAATGTTAGATTGTCTTCCAATCGGAATGGACAACATTAAAAAACACATATGGACTGGCTTACGATCTGCGCTAAAGTTTGCACTCTAAGAGCAGAATTCGATAAGTCATACAAATGCTTAACGCAGAACAGACCTACACAAAATAGTACGGTCATTAAACATACAACTAATTTGGTAAACATATATAATGAGGTCAGAGAACTTTTTCTAGAAAACAGACAAAGACTTACTGATATACATTGGTTTCAATCTACAGACGTCTTCAAACGTCTAAGGGAACGATTAGTATTCGTTAAAGAAAAATTCAATCTAGACATACACATCCCAAATCTTCTAAACACAGCTGCGACATATATACCAGCTGTAGAATCGGAATCAAGGCCAATAAGTCCCAGGCCCCCGAATGTAAAAAATATTATCATTATATCGGAAGACGATTCTCGATCAAATAGATCGAACCATCCGGTGAACGACGACAAACCGTCGACTAGTTCAGCAAACAGCGTAGTTGGGCAAGAACCAACCACAATGGCAGACGAAACAATTGCCCAACGGGCATATATCAAAGATATTTCGCACGCCATTCCGGAATTTAATGGACAGAAACTCCATTTACAAAGATTCATTACGGCAGTCAAATTGGTCAATCTAACGAAAGGACCATACGAAAATTTAGCTATAGAAGTAATTAAATCAAAAGTAATAGGAACTACATTGTATAAAATACAAGGTGAAACCACCATTAGCGCAATAATAAAGAAATTGCAGGACACTATTGTCGGAGAGTCATCAGATGTTATAAAGGCTAAAATGGCAAAAGTATGCCAAAAAGGCAAAACAGCAGCCCAATTCACAACAGAGATTGATGATATGCGAAAACTTCTAGAAGCATCATACATTGATGAGGGTTTGCCAGCGAAACACGCCGATAAGTTCAGCTGCAAGGAGGCCATTAGTACAATGGTTAAAAATTGCGAGCACGGCAGACTCAAAACAATACTAGAAGCAGGCACATTCCCAACAATGAATGATGCCGTAGCAAAATATATACAGTGTAGTACAGAGATGACTGGTAGTGCAAGTTCAATATTGTACACCAGACAAGGACAAGTCTACCGCGGTAGTAACTTTCGAGGTAACTATCGCGGTGGAGGAAATGGTCGTGGTTACAACCACAACCATATTTACAACAATAGTTATAATAACAATAGAGGTCGTGTTGGCTATAGGGGAAATAACCGTAATAACGGTGGAACCTATAACAACCAAAGATACAATAGCAATGGAAACACACGACAGAACAATGTTCGTGTTACACAGACAGCTTCGGGAAACTCCCAAGATCCTTTAGATACACTAAATTAAAAAATCCAGCGGTTCACACAATCAACCTCAATCTCAATATATTCGTGGCATTCCTCAATTCTAAAACAGGAAAACAACTTACATTCCTTATAGATACCGGTGCCAATATATCATTATTAAAAGAAAATTCAGATGTCTTTAACGACATTCAAACAAAAAATAAAATAGATATTCAAGGAATAGGGGAAGGTATAATAACATCCCAAGGCCTTGCCCTAATAGAGCTACAGACGGATAAGTACATAATTCTACACAATTTCCATTTAGTTAATCAAAATTTTGCAATTCCGTGTGATGGAATAATAGGCATTGATTTCATAAAAGAATTAAACTGCCTAATAGACTTAAAACCTGCAGAGGATTGGTTAATAATACGACCAAATAATATAAAAATTAAAATTTATGTTCCAATAACATACAGTTCTGGTAACAATACAATTCTTCTACCAGCAAGATCACAAGTTGTCAGAAAAATAGAATTAACGTCCGATATAGAAACCATATTGATCCCAAGCCAGGAAATTCAACCTGGTATTTATGTAGCAAATACAATAACTTCAAAAAATAATACATTTGTCCGATTGCTGAATACAACCAGTACCAACAAATTAGTACATATAAATAACATACAATATGAACCACTTTCGAATTACAAGGTAATTCAAACAACTCAAAAAATCCGAGAAAAAACTGTCATAGCTGAATTAAGCAAACATTTCCCAGTACAATTCAAGAAGCAATTAACTAAACTATGTACAAATTTTAGTGACGTATTCGGGCTTGAAACCGAATCAATCACAACAAATAATTTTTATAAACAGAAATTGAGATTGAGGGATGACGAACCTATATATATAAAGAACTATCGAAGTCCGCATAGCCAAGTTGAGGAAATTAAAAAACAAGTAGGAAAATTAATCAACGACAATATTGTCGAACCATCCGTATCAGAATACAACAGCCCACTTCTACTTGTCCCAAAGAAAGCCCTTCCGGGTTCAGAACAAAAGAAATGGCGATTGGTAGTTGACTATCGTCAAATAAACAAAAAACTCCTGGCCGACAAATTTCCACTACCTAGAATTGATGACATTTTGGATCAGCTAGGTAGAGCAAAGTATTTCTCATGCCTTGACTTAATGTCAGGTTTTCATCAAATCGAACTAGAAGAAAGTTCGCGAAATATAACGTCTTTTTCCACGAGCAATGGCTCATATCGCTTCACGCGACTACCATTTGGTTTAAAAATAGCGCCGAATTCATTTCAAAGAATGATGACTATAGCATTCTCTGGACTTGAAGCTTCGCAAGCCTTCCTGTATATGGACGATCTAATAGTCATGGGTTGTTCCGAAAAACATATGCTTAAAAACTTAACAGATATTTTTGAGATATGTAGGAAACACAACCTAAAACGAGGGGGAACGTTGTGAGTTGCTGCGGACACCGTAACTCTAAGGTTATACCCGATACTAAGTCAGTATGGCTCTCCTCCGGCAGACGCCGCTAATATTTAACGACACGACAAAGAGTGCGTGCGAGAGAGACAGAAAATCAGTCTGAGCGTGACGTCGGGCGCTGCGTAGCCACTGCAAATTGATTTGTTCCTTTTGGCTAAAAAAATGGTCTGATCTGATCTAGATTCAGCAATCTAATAGATATGGTCATTATCTATGATTCTGCGTTTTTAGTTTTCTCAAATCTGCAATATTGTGGATGCAACAGATTTTCGTCCTTTGTGGGGGCGGATGGGGGTGGGGCGAAATTCTGAGATATACGTTTTATAGTGACATCTTAAAGGAGTGTGTGCACCAAATTTGGTTACTCTAGCCTTAATAGTCTCTGAGATTTGTGGTTGCCTCAGATTTTCGTCCTTTGCGGGGGCGGAAGGGGGTGTGGCGAAATTTGGACAGGAAACGGTCAAGGTCCGATATCACAGGAGTGTGGATACCAAATTTGGTTGCTCTGGCTTTTATAGGTTCTGAGATCCTTGAACTCATATTTTGCAATTGGCAAAACCGACCATGAAACCTGTGTGTTAGAGTGAGACAGAGCGAGAAAGAGTGAAATTGTTTTCGTGATTCTGGCTGTAATAATTATACGATCTGGTTCAGATTTTGCACTCTAGAAGATATAGTCATCTTATACGATTCTGGGTTTTTAGTTTTCTCGTATCGTCGAAATTGTGGATGCCACAGATTTTCGCCCTTTGTGGGGGCGGAAGTGGGCGGGGCAAAGTTTTGAAATATTTTTGGAGCAGTGACATATCACAGAAGTCTGGATCCAAAACATCGTTGCTCTAGCTCTTATAGTCTTTGAGCATTAGGCGCTGAAGGGGACGGACAGACGGACAGACGGACGGACGGACAGACAGACAGGGCTCAATCGACTCGGCTATTGATGCTGATCAAGAATATATATACTTTATAGGGTCGGAAACGATTCCTTCTGGACGTTACACACATCCACTTTTACCACAAATCTAATATACCCCAATACTCATTTTGAGTATCGGGTATAATTACATCCACAAAATTGTTCATTTTTTAAGCATGAAGTGACCTTTCTTGGTCATAAATGTAGGGTTGGCAGCCCTTTAATGAGTATCGATCTATCGCTAGGGATAGTCAAGGGTAGAGGAAGATATATCGATAGTAAGTAAGAGTTCAACTGCAGAAGCGAGCAGACGTGCGAAAAGAACTATGCTAAGAAACCTATTTGTAACCATTTATTAAAATAAATATAATACAACGACGTGTGGCGTATATTTGATGGAGTTTCTGGAGCGGATTCTTACGCACTTGTAGGGAGCCCACCAAGGATCCCTACAATTTGGGGGCTCGTCCGGGATAGAACCACAAGTGAATGTGTATTCGTGTACAAGTTGCCAATACCATCAAGTTTTGCGCAACATTGTGAAATTGCGACGAACGAAGCAACGAAGATCAGACGAAAGCAGATGCCGAGAAGCGGTTGTGAGAAACGAAAATAAAGAGGAAAGAGGACGCAAAACGACTCCATTCGTTTTCGTCAAGGTTCAGAGAGCAGAGGTAGCTAACGACGAAGAGCTACAGAGCTACAAAACGACGAAGAGCTACAGAGCTACAAAACGACGAGGCTACAAAACGACGAGGCTACAAAACGACGCAGACCCGAAAACGACGAGGAAAGAGGACGCAAAACGACACTATTCGTTTTCGTCAGAAGAGCAAGGCAAACGGGAAAGAGTGAAAAGCCAACGACGAAAGTACGGAGCAAAGAGGACTGAAGAGACGTTCAGATTGCGAACGTGCAGAAAAGAGGAAAGCAGAAACGACGAAACAACAACAGTGGTACTTCGCACGGCCACGTGCGGCTTGTATACCCTGCGAACGACAACGACGTGAAGAAGACCGAGAAGAAGAACGCATCGTTTATCTGCGTGTATTGGAAAAGACGATTCTCACACCTGATGTCTGTATACGCAAGTATTGAATATACAGAATAGATTTAAGGTGTTGCAAATTTTAGGAAGCGGATTTAACGTAAACTATATTTTAGCTAATTGTAATATGCAACGCGAAGAAATCTTAGACCTAACCGTAGCAGAGTTGAAGGAAAAATTGAAAGAGCTACATCTGCAGCATTCAGGTGTTAAATCAGTTTTACGGGAGAGACTATATTCGTATTTTAGACTAGATCAAGACGAAAACGAAGAATCTGTATACGAAGAAACGATCAATATAACTGGGGACGAACAGACAGAAGACGCGCCAATTTTAAATTCGGTAGGAGAAGCAGCAGTTGGTAGTTCAGTAAACATGGCGTTCACATTAAGAGACATCGAAGAATCCCTTTCAGCATTTACGGGCAATGGTTCTCCGGATGTTGATGACTGGCTACGTGATTTTGAACTTAATGCCTTAACAGTGAATTGGAATGATTTGCAAAAGTTTATATATGGCAGGACATTAGTGAAAGGTGCAGCGAAATTATTTTTGAGCAGTCAATCAGGCATTAATGATTGGAATTCTCTGAAGGAAACACTAAAAAGTGAATTTAGTGAGAAGTTAACGGCAAAGCAAGTTCATAAGCTATTAGAAAATAGAAAGAAGACCCATAAAGAGACTTTAATTGAATATTTTTATAGCATGTGTACCTTGGCAAGTCAATCCCAGATAGATGAAGAAAGTATTATTGAATATATTATTGAGGGCATTCCAGACTCCAAGCAAAACAAAAGCTGTCTGTACCAAGCAAACAATTTTAAAGATTTTCGTGAGCAAATTAAGATTTATGAAAAGATCAGTGCAAATCAAGGAAGTACGCTAAAGGCAAACCCAAAGTTTGAAAGGCGTTGTTTCAAATGTGGAGGTAGTAATCATATTGCAAAGTATTGCAAGGAAAGTGCCGTCAAATGTTTTAATTGCAATCAACTAGGTCACAAGGCAAATCAATGCGAGGCAAAAGGTTCACGAATGGCAACAGAGAAGAAAATTTAAAATGTCCAGAAATTTTCTCAGACCAGTTTTAATCGGGCTTTTAAGAATGTTGAAATCGGTAATGAAGATATCACTGCATTGTTTGATTCTGGCAGCGATATTTGTACCATGAGCGAGAAAGTCTACAGAAAGATTTTCCCAGTTGCAAACGATAGTTGAAAAACGATATAAAAGAATTGATCGGAATAGGAGGCAAGAAAATATATACGTTGGGTTCATTTAATGTTGTTACTAAGTTGGATGACGTTCCTTTGGAAATGTGTTTCCATGTAGTCCGTGACGATGATACCCTGTACGAAGGTGTAATTGGAAGTGATGTTCTTGATTTTGTCAGTGCAAGCATAGGGAAGAAAGGAGTTTTCTTTCATTCAATAAATGACATCCGTCAAGGGGAGGTTGAAGTTCCACCGGAAAAGGAGTTTGTTAGCAGTAGTTTCACTAAAGGAAGCCGCAATCTAGAGCTCATTAAATATAGTGATACTCAAGGGAGCAGGCCTCCGGATTCAGGGAGCGCAATTGATGAATTGGAAAAGACGTTCTATCAGATACTGTCGAGCAATATTATTGAAGAGTTTTCACGAGGAATAGACCTGTCGCATTTGAACCGTGAGGTGAGGTCAATAATAGCAGGATTGGTAGAAAATTATAAGCCCGTAAAACCAGAAAACAGCCCTGTTGAAATGAAGATAATATTGTCAGATGAAGTACCGGTCCGTCAAAGACCTAGACGCCTACCTTACGTGGACAATGAGAAAGTCGATAAGCAGGTCAGGGATTGGTTAAAGGAGGGAATAATTCGCCATAGTGTTTCTGAATACTCGTCCCCTGTAGTGCTTGTCGCCAAGAAGGATGGCTCAAAAAGACTTTGTTGTGATTATAAAAAACTTAATGAAAAGATAATTCGTGACAATTTTCCAATGGCGTTAATCGACGATGTTTTACTCAAGCTTCAGGATGGACGTGTTTTCACTACGTTGGACTTGTCTAATGGGTCTTTTCACGTGCCAGTACATGAGGATTCTCGTAAATATACCTCTTTTGTCACACAGAGTGGACAGTATGAATTTAATTATGTACCATTTCGGATGACTAACTCCCCTCCAGTATTTATGAGGTACATATATGCTGTTTTCAGACCATTGATAGATGACGGTATTTTGATTTTGTATATGGACGATATTATTATTCCATCAAAGGATGTGCATGAAGGACTTGAAAAATTAAAGAAGGTGTTGAGTATCGCAGAGATTTCAGGATTACGCATAAAATGGGAGAAATCGCAAGTGTTACAGCGCAAGGTTAATTTTTTGGGTTACATAATAGAGAATTCAACGATAAGACCAATACGGTGGCAGAGTATATGAAGATGTGGTCTCAATCATTCGGGTCGAATGATGAGTCAGGACGGCCGAATGTAGGGTTGGCAGCCCTTTAATGAGTATCGATCTATCGCTAGGGATAGTCAAGGGTAGAGGAAGATATATCGATAGTAAGTAAGAGTTCGACTGCAGAAGCGAGCAGACGTGCGAAAAGAACTATGCTAAGAAACCTATTTGTAACCATTTATTAAAATAAATATAATACAACGACGTGTGGCGTATATTTGATGGAGTTTCTGGAGCGGATTCTTACTCACTTGTAGGGAGCCCACCAAGGATCCCTACAATTTGGGGGCTCGTCCGGGATAGAACCACAAGTGAATGTGTATTCGTGTACAAGTTGCCAATACCATCAAGTTTTGCGCAACATTGTGAAATTGCGACGAACGAAGCAACGAAGATCAGACGAAAGCAGATGCCGAGAAGCGGTTGTGAGAAACGAAAATAAAGAGGAAAGAGGACGCAAAACGACTCCATTCGTTTTCGTCAAGGTTCAGAGAGCAGAGGTAGCTAACGACGAAGAGCTACAGAGCTACAAAACGCCGAAGAGCTACAGAGCTACAAAACGACGAAGAGCTACAGAGCTACAAAACGACGAGGCTACAAAACGACGAGGCTACAAAACGACGCAGACCCGAAAACGACGAGGAAAGAGGACGCAAAACGACACTATTCGTTTTCGTCAGAAGAGCAAGGCAAACGGGAAAGAGTGAAAAGCCAACGACGAAAGTACGGAGCAAAGAGGACTGAAGAGACGTTCAGATTGCGAACGTGCAGAAAAGAGGAAAGCAGAAACGACGAAACAACAACAGTGGTACTTCGCACGGCCACGTGCGGCTTGTATACCCTGCGAACGACAACGACGTGAAGAAGACCGAGAAGAAGAACGCATCGTTTATCTGCGTGTATTGGAAAAGACGATTCTCACACCTGATGTCTGTATACGCAAGTATTGAATATACAGAATATTGCCCAACGGGCATATATAAAAGATATTTCGCACGCCATTCCGGAATTTAATGGACAGAAACTCCATTTACAAAGATTCATTACGGCAGTCAAATTGGTCAATCTAACGAAAGGACCATACGAAAATTTAGCTATAGAAGTAATTAAATCAAAAGTAATAGGAACTACATTGTATAAAATACAAGATGAAACCACCATTAGCGCAATAATAAAGAAATTGCAAGACACTATTGTCGGAGAGTCATCAGATGTTATAAAGGCTAAAATGGCAAAAGTATGCCAAAAAGGCAAAACAGCCGCCCAATTCACAACAGAGATTGATGATATGAGAAAACTTCTAGAAGCATCATACATTGATGAGGGTTTGCCAGCGAAACACGCCGATAAGTTCAGCAGCAAAGAGGCCATTAGTACAATGGTTAAAAATTGCGAGCACGGCAGACTAAAAACAATACTAGAAGCAGGCACATTCCCAACAATGAATGATGCCGTAACAAAATATATACAGTGTAGTACAGAGATGACTGGTAGTGCAAGTTCAATATTGTACACCAGACAAGGACAAGTCTACCGCGGTAGTAACTTTCGAGGTAACTATCGTGGTAGAGGAAATGGTCGTGGTTACAACCACAACCATATTTACAACAACAATAATTATAATAACAATAGAGGTCGTGTTGGCTATAGGGGAAATAACCGTAATAACGGTGGAACCTATAACAACCAAAGATACAATAGCAATGGAAACACACGACAGAACAATGTTCGTGTGACAGACAGCTTCGGGAAACTCCCAAGATCCTTTAGATACACTAAATTAAAAAATCCAGCGGTTCACACAATCAACCTCAATCTCAATATATTCGTGGCATTCCTCAATTCTAAAACAGGAAAACAACTTACATTCCTTATAGATACAGGTGCCAATATATCACTATTAAAAGAAAATTCAGATGTCTTTAACGACTTTCAAACAAAAAATAAAATAGATATTCAAGGAATAGGGGAAGGTATAATAACATCCCAAGGCCTTGCCCTAATAGAGCTACAGACGGATAAGTACATAATTCCACACAATTTCCATTTAGTTAATCAGAATTTTGTAATTCCGTGTGATGGAATAATAGGCATTGATTTCATAAAAGAATTAAACTGCCTAATAGACTTAAAACTTGCAGAGGATTGGTTAATAATACGACCAAAAAATATAAAAATTAAAATTTATGTTCCAATAACATACAGTTCTGGTAACAATACAATTCTTCTACCAGCAAGATCACAAGTTGTCAGAAAAATAGAATTAACGTCCGATATAGATACCATATTGATCCCAAACCAGGAAATTCAACCTGGTATTTATGTAGCAAATATAATAACTTCAAAAAATATTACATTTGTCCGATTGCTGAATACAACCAGTACCAACCAATTAGTACATATAAATAGCATACAATATGAACCACTTTCGAATTACAAGGTAATTCAAACAACTCAAAAAATCCGAGAAAAAACTGTCATAGCTGAATTAAGCAAGCATTTCCCAGTACAATTCAAGAAGCAATTAACTAAACTATGCACCAATTTTAGTGACGTATTCGGGCTTGAAACCGAATCAATCACAACAAATAATTTTTATAAACAGAAATTGAGATTGAGGGATGACGAACCTATATATATAAAGAACTATCGAAGCCCGCATAGCCAAGTTGAGGAAATTAAAAAACAAGTAGGAAAATTAATCAACGACAATATTGTCGAACCATCCGTATCAGAATACAACAGCCCACTTCTACTTGTCCCAAAGAAAGCCCTTCCGGGTTCAGAACAAAAGAAATGGCGATTAGTAGTTGACTATCGTCAAATAAACAAAAAACTCCTGGCCGACAAATTTCCATGACATTTTGAATCAACTAGGTAGAGCAAAGTATTTCTCATGCCTTGACTTAATGTCAGGTTTTCATCAAATCGAACTAGAAGAAAGTTCGCGAAATATAACGTCTTTTTCCACGAGCAATGGCTCATATCGCTTCACGCGACTACCATTTGGTTTAAAAATAGCGCCGAATTCATTTCAAAGAATGATGACTATAGCATTCTCTGGACTTGAAGCTTCGCAAGCCTTCCTTCTAATAGTCATGGGTTGTTCCGAAAAACATATGCTTAAAAACTTAACAGATATTTTTGAGATATGTAGGAAACACAACCTAAAACGAGGGGGAACGTTGTGAGTTGCTGCGGACACCGTAACTCTAAGGTTATACCCGATACTAAGTCAGTATGGCTCTCCTCCGGCAGACGCCGCTAATATTTAACGACACGACAAAGAGTGCGTGCGAGAGAGACAGAAAATCAGTCTGAGCGTGACGTCGGGCGCTGCGTAGCCACTGCAAATTGATTTGTTCCTTTTGGCTAAAAAAATGGTCTGATCTGATCTAGATTCAGCAATCTAATAGATATGGTCATTATCTATGATTCTGCGTTTTTAGTTTTCTCAAATCTGCAATATTGTGGATGCAACAGATTTTCGTCCTTTGTGGGGGCGGATGGGGGTGGGGCGAAATTCTGAGATATACGTTTTATAGTGACATCTTAAAGGAGTGTGTGCACCAAATTTGGTTACTCTAGCCTTAATAGTCTCTGAGATTTGTGGTTGCCTCAGATTTTCGTCCTTTGCGGGGGCGGAAGGGGGTGTGGCGAAATTTGGACAGGAAACGGTCAAGGTCCGATATCACAGGAGTGTGGATACCAAATTTGGTTGCTCTGGCTTTTATAGGTTCTGAGATCCTTGAACTCATATTTTGCAATTGGCTAAACCGACCATGAAACCTGTGTGTTAGAGTGAGACAGAGCGAGAAAGAGTGAAATTGTTTTCGTGATTCTGGCTGTAATAATTATACGATCTGGTTCAGATTTTGCACTCTAGAAGATATAGTCATCTTCTACGATTCTGCGTTTTTAGTTTTCTCGTATCGTCGAAATTGTGGATGCCACAGATTTTCGCCCTTTGTGGGGGCGGAAGTGGGCGGGGCAAAGTTTTGAAATATTTTTGGAGCAGTGACATATCACAGAAGTCTGGATCCAAAACATCGTTGCTCTAGCTCTTATAGTCTTTGAGCATTAGGCGCTGAAGGGGACGGACAGACGGACAGACGGACGGACGGACAGACAGACAGGGCTCAATCGACTCGGCTATTGATGCTGATCAAGAATATATATACTTTATAGGGTCGGAAACGATTCCTTCTGGACGTTACACACATCCACTTTTACCACAAATCTAATATACCCCAATACTCATTTTGAGTATCGGGTATAATTACATCCACAAAATTGTTCATTTTTTAAGCATGAAGTGACCTTTCTTGGTCATAAATGTAGGGTTGGCAGCCCTTTAATGAGTATCGATCTATCGCTAGGGATAGTCAAGGGTAGAGGAAGATATATCGATAGTAAGTAAGAGTTCAACTGCAGAAGCGAGCAGACGTGCGAAAAGAACTATGCTAAGAAACCTATTTGTAACCATTTATTAAAATAAATATAATACAACGACGTGTGGCGTATATTTGATGGAGTTTCTGGAGCGGATTCTTACGCACTTGTAGGGAGCCCACCAAGGATCCCTACAATTTGGGGGCTCGTCCGGGATAGAACCACAAGTGAATGTGTATTCGTGTACAAGTTGCCAATACCATCAAGTTTTGCGCAACATTGTGAAATTGCGACGAACGAAGCAACGAAGATCAGACGAAAGCAGATGCCGAGAAGCGGCTGTGAGTAACGAAAATAAAGAGGAAAGAGGACGCAAAACGACTCCATTCGTTTTCGTCAAGGTTCAGAGAGCAGAGGTCGCTAACGACGAAGAGCTACTGTTTTCAGACCATTGATAGATGACGGTATTTTGATTTTGTATATGGACGATATTATTATTCCATCAAAGGATGTGCATGAAGGACTTGAAAAATTAAAGAAGGTGTTGAGTATCGCAGAGATTTCAGGATTACGCATAAAATGGGAGAAATCGCAAGTGTTACAGCGCAAGGTTAATTTTTTGGGTTACATAATAGAGAATTCAACGATAAGACCAATACGGTGGCAGAGTATATGAAGATGTGGTCTCAATCATTCGGGTCGAATGATGAGTCAGGACGGCCGAATGTAGGGTTGGCAGCCCTTTAATGAGTATCGATCTATCGCTAGGGATAGTCAAGGGTAGAGGAAGATATATCGATAGTAAGTAAGAGTTCGACTGCAGAAGCGAGCAGACGTGCGAAAAGAACTATGCTAAGAAACCTATTTGTAACCATTTATTAAAATAAATATAATACAACGACGTGTGGCGTATATTTGATGGAGTTTCTGGAGCGGATTCTTACTCACTTGTAGGGAGCCCACCAAGAATCCCTACATAAATGCACAGATAAAGGTATCTTGCCAGATGACAAGAAATATGACGTCATCAAAAACTATCCAGTCCCACATGATGCGGACAGCGCTAGACGATTTATTGCATTTTGCAATTATTATAGACGTTTTATTAAAAACTTCGCCGACTATTCCCGGCACATAACTAGATTATGTAAAAAGAATGTCCCCTTTGAGTGGTCAACTGAATGTCAAAATGCATTCCAATATTTAAAAGATAAACTTATGGAACCCACACTGTTACAGTACCCAGATTTTCAGAAAGAATTTTGCATAATCACCGATGCTAGTAAACAAGCATGTGGAGCGGTTTTAACTCAAAACCATAACGGACTCCAACTCCCATTAGCATATGCATCACGTTCATTCACAAAAGGTGAAAGTAACAAAAGTACAACAGAACAGGAATTAGCAGCAATTCATTGGGCAATTACCCATTTTCGACCATATATCTATGGTAAACACTTTACAGTAAAAACGGATCACAGACCACTAACATACCTATTTTCAATGGTCAATCCCAGCTCAAAACTCACACGCATGCGGCTCGAATTAGAAGAATACGACTTTACAGTCGAGTATCTAAAGATAATCATGTAGCAGATGCGTTATCAAGAATAACCATCACAGACCTGAAAAACATACAAAAAACAAATAAAGTCCTGAAAGTCACTACCAGGCAACAGAGTAGACAGAAATCCTGCGCAGGAAAAGAACAAATAGAATTGCCTAGGCAATCTCTAACAAAAGCTTCAAAGCCCAACGTATATGAAGTCATCAACAATGACGAAGTTCGTAAAGTAGTGACCTTGCTTGTAAATAATAATTTATGTTTTTTCAAACATGGAAAAAAAATTACTGCAAGATATGATGTTAGCGATTTGTATACTAATGGAACCCTTGACTTAGGTAAGTTTTTCCAAGGGCTTGAAACGCAAGCCGGTAAACAAAAAATCAGCCAACTCAAAGTGGCACCGTGGGAAAATATCTTTGAATGCATTTCAATAGATAATTTTAAAAATATGGGCAATAAAATATTACAAACAATAAGAGTAGCGCTACTCTACGGTGACCCTAATTAAAAATGAAAAAGAAGCAATACTGTCTACATTACATGATGATCCCATACAAGGAGGACATACAGGCATAACAAAAACCTTGGCCAAGGTCAAAAGACATTATTTTTGGAAAGGTATGACTAAAGAAATAAGCAATTACATACGAAAATGTCCAAAATGCCAAAAAGCTAAAGTAACCAAGCACACAATAACTCCATTGACTATTACAGAAACACCATAAATGGCTTTTGATAGGGTAATAGTGGATACGATCGGTCCACTTCCTAAATCAGAACAAGGAAATGAATATGCAGTCACCTTAATATGTGACCTGACAAAATACCTTGTTGCCATACCTATTAGAAACAAAAGTGCAAACACAGTAGCTAAAGCTATTTTTGAAAATTTTATTCTAAAGTACGGTCCAATGAAGACGTTCATTACGGAAATGGGAACAGAATATAAAAATTCAATAATTGAAGACTTATGTAAAAATCTAAACATCAAAAACATAACTTCTACTGCACATTGTGACGGCGCTTCGGCCGGGGTATGCTCGTCGCGCCGGGTTCCACAGAAATTTGTTTGATCTCTGGGTGTGGTAGCTGAAAGAGAGTCTCGTGGTTCAAGAATAAGGCAGGCTTGGATCGGTAATAAAAGAGATAGAGTTAGTTTTATTGTGCTTAATGGTACAAAGTTTGGTAGTTGCGCGGGTGTTTTTGCGGCGGGCTCGTCCTTCGGGGTCGTCCTTCGGTTGGGCCGCACGTGGCGGATGGTTGCGTGCGGAGCCGGGGAGTCGTCTGGCCGGATCGACGGAGGTCGTCTGTGCTCCGCGGGGAAGGGTGTTGCGGAGGGTTACTGCGCTCCGAGGAGTGATTCTGTGGAGGAGGGTTAATGCGCTCCGAGAAGAATTAAAGGTTGCGGAGGGTTAATGCGCTCCGAGGGGGGGTAATGTTGCGGAGGGCGAATGCGCTCCGAGGCGAATTAAATGTTGCGGAGGGTTAATGCGCTCCGAGGAGAAGAAATGTTTCGGAGGGTGAATGCGCTCCGAGGAGAAGAAATGTTGCGGAGGGTTAATGCGCTCCGAGGAGAAGTAAATGATGCGGAGGGTGAATGCGCTCCGAGGAGAATTAATGTTGCGGAGGGTTAATGCGTTCCGAGGAGAAGTAAATGTTGCGGAGGGTTAATGCGCTCCGAGGAGAATTAATGTTGCGGAGGGTGAATGCGCTCCGAGGAGAATTAAATGTTGCGGAGGGTGAATGCGCTCCGAGGAGAAGTAAATGTTGCGGAGGGTATGCGCTCCGAGGAGAATTAATGTTGCGGAGGGTGAATGCGCTCCGAGGAGAATTAATGTTGCGGAGGGTTAATGCGCTCCGAGGAGAAGTAAATGTTGCGGAGGGTTAATGCGCTCCGAGGAGAATTAATGTTGCGGAGGGTGAATGCGCTCCGAGGAGAATTAAATGTTGCGGAGGGTGAATGCGCTCCGAGGAGAAGTAAATGTTGAGGAGGGTGAATGCGCTCCGAGGAGAATTAATGTTGCGGAGGGTAAATGCGCTCCGAGGAGAATTAATGTTGCGGAGGGTGAATGCGCTCCGAGGAGAATTAATGTTGCGGAGGGTTAATGAGCTCCGAGGAGAAGTAAATGTTGCGGAGGGTTAATGCGCTCCGAGGAGAATTAATGTTGCGGAGGGTGAATGCGCTCCGAGGAGAATTAAATGTTGCGGACGGTGAATGCGCTCCGAGGAGAAGTAAATGTTGCGGAGGGTGAATGCGCTCCAAGGAGAATTAATGTTGCGGAGGGTTAATGCGCTCCGAGGAGAATTAATGTTGCGGAGGGTTAATGCGCTCCGAGGAGAAGTAAATGTTGCGGAGGGTGAATGCGCTCCGAGGAGAATTAATGTTGCGGAGGGTTAATGCGCTCCGAGGAGAAGTAAATGTTGCGGAGGGTTAATGCGCTCCGAGGAGAATTAATGTTGCGGAGGGTGAATGCGCTCCGAGGAGAAGAAGGGAGGCGGAAAAGCTAAAGTAACCAAGCACACAATAACTCCATTGACTATTACAGAAACACCATACATGGCTTTTGATAGGGTAATAGTGGATACGATCGGTCCACTTCCTAAATCAGAACAAGGAAATGAATATGCAGTCACCTTAATATGTGACCTGACAAAATACCTTGTTGCCATACCTATTAGAAACAAAAGTGCAAACACAGTAGCTAAAGCTATTTTTGAAAATTTTATTCTAAAGTACGGTCCAATGAAGACGTTCATTACGGAAATGGGAACAGAATATAAAAATTCAATAATTGAAGACTTATGTAAAAATCTAAACATCAAAAACATAACTTCTACTGCACATTGTGACGGCGCTTCGGCCGGGGTATGCTCGTCGCGCCGGGTTCCACAGATTTTTGTTTGATCTCTGGGTGTGGTAGCTGAAAGAGAGTCTCGTGGTTCAAGAATAAGGCAGGCTTGGATCGGTAATAAAAGAGATAGAGTTAGTTTTATTGTGCTTAATGGTACAAAGTTTGGTAGTTGCGCGGGTGTTTTTGCGGCGGGCTCGTCCTTCGGGGTCGTCCTTCGGTTGGGCCGCACGTGGCGGATGGTTGCGTGCGGGGCCGGGGAGTCGTCTGGCCGGATCGATGGAGGTCGTCTGTGCTCCGCGGGGAAGGGTGTTGCGGAGGGTTACTGCGCTCCGAGGAGTGATTCTGTGGAGAAGGGAGCAATTAATGTTGCGGAGGGTGAATGCGCTCCGAGGAGAATTAAATGTTGCGGAGGGTGAATGCGCTCCGAGGAGAATTAATGTTGCGGAGGGTGAATGCGCTCCGAGGAGAATTAATGTTGCGGAGGGTTAATGCGCTCCGAGGAGAATTAATGTTGCGGAGGGTGAATGCGCTCCGAGGAGAATTAAATGTTGCGGAGGGTGAATGCGCTCCGAGGAGAAGTAAATGTTGCGGAGGGTGAATGCGCTCCGAGGAGAATTAATGTTGCGGAGGGTTAATGCGCTCCGAGGAGAATTAATGTTGCGGAGGGTTAATGCGCTCCGAGGAGAAGAAATGTTGCGGAGGGTTAATGCGCTCCGAGGAGAATTGATGTTGCGGAGGGTGAATGCGCTCCGAGGAGAATTAATGTTGCGGAGGGTTAATGCGCTCCGTGGAGAATTAATGTTGCGGAGGGTGAATGCGCTCCGAGGAGAATTAATGTTGCGGAGGTTTAATGCACTCCGAGGAGGATGGGAGGATCGCTGGGTCTGCTGGTGGCTGCTGCTGATGCTTACCTCTCCACGCCGAACTGATGCTGATCGCTCTGGCGGAGCTCCTTTTATTCCCAAAACGCGGCTGATCTTACGGTCTGTCCCTAGCGCGTTGTGCTGCGGGGCCCTAACGCGTTTGCACGGGCCGGCTGATAGTGTGCCCGTTGGTGCGTGGGTTATGGCCACACTTGGTCCGGTCAGCTGGGGGTGTGCCCGTGGCTGGCTGTGCTACGGGCCCATTGGTGGGGCTCAGCTGTGGTTTGTTTGTTTGTATTGTTTGTTTATTTATATTTCTTTTATTCTGTGGCAGGTCTTCATGTATTTGTCGCTTATGTTCTACTAATCCTACTAATACTTATTTTCTAATCTTCCTGGCTTGTCTTGGTGATTCTATTGAGGTTGGTTTGGTGTTTGTGGCGCCGGCGCTTGGTTTTCCTGGCGCTGGGCGTCACAACATCATCACCAGACTGTAGGAACCGTGGAGCACCTCTATATAACATAGATGATTACTCTAAAGAGAGTAAATACAGATTAGAAATAGCATATAAACGAGCAAAATAAACAGCTATATGACTTAAAGTTAGAAGATTCAAATTTAGCTGAAGGAGATACAGTTTTATTGAAAAATGAAACAGGTCATAAGCTAGATTTTAAATATATAGGACCATATAGAGTAGAAAGTATCGGAGAAAGAGATAACGTCATAATCTCCGATAATAAAAACAAAACTCAGAAAGTCCATAAGGATAGGTTAAAGATTTGCAATTATTAATCATTTTTGGTATGGCCATACATAAATATAAACCATAAAAATATACTATTCTGCATTTATATTCAAATAACTTTTGAATTTTATCAATAATAATTCAAGTTCAACACTCTAATAATTGACTAAAAAGAAAAAAAAATATATATATATAAATTATCTTTTTAAGAATACATAACTCGTATATATAGTAAAAGCTAAAAAAATAACTTCATTAGATTACGTTATTTTTCAAAAGGAGGGAGATGTAGTATGCTCATATTAAATTAAATATAATATACACATTCACGTAAAGTATTCATTATTTCGAATAGCCACTGTAACGACGGTACTTAAAGAATACACACTGTAACACTTTGTTTCAGTGTTTACGTAACACTAAAGTCCCAGACATTCTGGGTGATCGTATTACGATTCACTCAAGAATGCCTCGAGCGACCCAAGTGCAGCGTCAGCATGTTCCCATGACTTGACGGCACTAATATATGCATACACACATATATCTTCCCTCGCGCTCTCGCTGCCAACAGCGCTGAGCATATTCACACATATACATACTAACATATAAGAGATAAGAACACATAGTTCTGCCGCTCCGCTGCCGGCGTCACTGGCAGCGCAGCTCCGCGGCTTTTGGCTTACAAAAGCCCAAAACACAATTGTAAAATTCAGAATATAAAACACAATAAAACAGATCGGAGGGTTGACCCCCAAAGATCCAAGAAAAGGTCTGTACATCGTTTACAGGTGATCGATGTGTCGCTTCCTGTGCTGAAGCGCCGGCTTGGTGCAGCTTCCTTGCGGGTTCCGAGGTGTTCCAGTGAGGTTTTCGGAATTGGGCGCGATTCGCCCCGTTTTCGTTATGCACTTGTTGTGCCGCTGGCCGTGTGTACCTAGGTGGTTGTCGAGGTGGGATGAGGGTCGCTGGTACGTTTCGTTCCTGGATGCTCTCGAACTCTGTGGCCAACATCGTTAATTGCGTCAGACTTCTCAGTTCGTGTCTTCGCACGTACAGCTGGTACGCCGGGAGGGTGTTGTCATAGATCCGGCTAAGTTCTTTGGCTTCGTCGTACCCGGCGTGGTGCATGAGCAATCGGAGCTCGATGACAAAGTCCTTGAACGGTTCGCCCGCCGCTTGTTTGCGGTCCCTGATCTGGTCTTCCAATTGCTCGAAGTACCGGGGAGGCAGGAAAAAGGCTAGGAATTCCTGGCGGAAATCGGCCCATGAGGCGCTCTGGAGTCGGCTGGTGCGGAACCAACGGTTGGCTGAATCCGAATTCCTCCGCGAAGGACTCCAGCTCCTCTCGGCGACGTTTCTGTATCCAGCCGGTACTCACCCCTGGGTTGGCGACGAATTCTCCAGGGTAATACCCGCTGGCCTGTTCCTCTGTGTGGGATTCCATCGCTCCGATCGTTACTTGAGTTGGCTGTTTCGCTGGGCTTGCGCTTTTCCTTCACTAGGGCACTGTGTCGAGCTTCGCGGCTGACGCTTCGAATTTCTTCTCGGGGTGACGGCACTGTTCGCGTTTCTCTGTCGCGCTTTCGTCTGCTCGTTGCGCAACTCTTGCCGTTGATATTGCGCGAGGTCGGGGTTTTCTTTGGGTTGTTCCCTTGTGTTCTTGCACTAGCGGCCGTGGGGTTTTATTCCACAAACCCTCGCTGACGTTCCCTTGGGTCCCTGCTCGGGCGCCACTTGTGATGGACCTATTTCAGGCTGAGGTAAGCTCAGTCACGTCCAGGGGTCAATCCACAACAAATTTGTAGAAATGGATGGAACATCAAGGGAGACGTCGGGGGTGGCCTATCGTAGAGTAGATGGATCGGGGCTTGGGCGCGCGTTGCTAGCGTTGTGTATATGAAACGACCGTGTGGACTCGGGGCGGGGCGACGTCGGTGCCTCAGCTGATTGGGGTGAACTTACGCAATCGGGTGTTTTTACTTTGCAAATTTGACACTTTATTGTATTTCTTAGCGGTTTAAATGACTTATTTTTAATTGGGCGCCGATGTCTTGTCGTGAGTTCCGGGTACCGCGTCTGTACTCCGGACCGGGTCTCTGCGTAAGTTGCTTTCTGGTTTCAGTCGGCGTCTATTTATACGCCAATGGGTGCTGTGTCAGCGGGTTCAAAAGTGCACTTCCGCGTCGAGGTGCACTTTGCCGTTCTGGCGATCGTGGGTTGACCTGGTTCTGTCTCTTCGCGTTTTTGGCGAGCTGGCGGGTTTGCCGTTGGGTGCTTGTCGTGGGCTTCCGCGGTGTCATCGTTTTGTAGCCGATGAACCCGGAAGACTGCGCCTGGCCGGTTGCTTGGTCTGGAGTGGGGGAAGTCCGCGTGACCTGGTGTGTTTGGTCAGCGTTGGGGGTGTTCGTGTAGTAAATAATGCTGCCCAACGTTCAATTTACGTTGGGCGAGGTGCTGCTATTTAGTAGCAGGTTTTTTGTTTTATTGGGCGTTGGGAGAGGCGTTGTAGCGAACCCTTTTGGGTTCGTTACACCCTCCCCTTTCTTCCCCCACGAGAGTCACGAAGACCCGTGCGTGGGGCGTGCGGCGGTGGGTTGTTGGCTCGGATGGCTTCGCCTTCTTCTGGTGAGAGTGCACTGATTGATGGGAGCCAGAGTTGCGGCTATTTAAACCGTTCTGCAGGGTCCGTATTTGCGGAGCAAGCTTTTCTTCTCTCTTCCGTGGTGCACCGGGGGTGCGTTTTGGGGTCGCCGCCGACTTGCGATCATCTCGTCCCTTGCCTCGTTAGCGGGTCTGTTTACTTCGTGGTCGAGGGGTTTGTTGTGCTCGCGTAGTTGTTGGCGTTGCGCCGCCGGTCGGTGTTTCGATGATAGCGGTATAGCTGCCCATTTTCGTACGTGTAGACTGGGTACTTCTGGGGTTCGTCTTGGACTTGTTGGATCCTTTGTTTAAGCCAGGTGCATGGTGGGTCGTCTTCCTCAATGCGGGCGAGGGTCTCCAGTGGTTGTCTTGACAGTGCGTCTGCGACTACGTTCTGGTTGCCGGCCCGATAGTGCACGTCGTATTGGTATTGCTGTAGTTCGAGCGCCCATCTTGCTACTCTACCGTAAGGGCTCTCGAGGGTATTCAGCCACTTTAGTGCGAGATGATCGGTTATGAGCCTTCGAGATAGCATCACAGTTTTCGGATCGCCCAGATGACGGCGAGGCATTCCTTGTCGGTGTCCGATGACCCGCTCTTTCCCTTCGATCTCTTGGGTGAGGACCGCGCCTACTCCAAGGTTGCTTGCGTCCGTCTGGAGGGAAAATTTGACGTTAAAGTCTGGGCAGGCGAGTACCGGTGCGGTGGTGAGCAGTGTTTTCAGCTCGTCGAAGGCGTCTTGTTGTTCTTGACCCCATGTCCATGCTTTTCGTTTCTTCAGCAGCAGTGACATTGGTTGGACCACGGTGGCAAAGTTTGGGACAAATCTGCGGTACCAACCGGCCATGCCTGCGCATTGTCGTAGCTCCTTCAGGTTGGACGGCGGCCTCAGATCCTTTACGGCTGCGATTTTGTCGGGGTCCGTGTGGAAGAAGGCACACTTGTCCGTGTTGACCCGTAGGTTTGCCTTTCGCAGTCGTGCGAAAACTTCTTTTCCGTTGTTCAGGTGTTCCTGGAAGCTTTTCCCGACGATGACGATGTCGACGAGATATGCGAACGCGAATGGTTCCATGTCTGCGCCGATAACGGCGTCGAGGGTCCGTTGAAACGTGGCTCCCGCGGAGTGTAAACCGAAAGGCATTACTTTCCATTGGTATAATCCTCGGCCGGGTATCGTGAATGCCGTGGCTTCCCGGCTGTTCCGGGCCATTGGTATCTGCCAGTACCCGTCGTTCAGGTCCAGGGTCGTGATGAAGTGGGCATTTCGGAGTCGCTCTAGTATGTAGTTGATCCTGGGTAGCGGGTACGCGTCCGGGATAGAACGCTCGTTTAGCTGCCGATAATCTACACACATGCGCCATCTCCCGTCCTTTTTGCGGACCAGGACGATTGGCGCGCTGTGGGGCTCCGGGATGGTTCGATTAGGTCCTCTGCTATCAGTTGGTCGACCTGTTCATCGATGATCCGCCGCATGGCTGGATTTTTCGGGTAGTACCGCTGTTTTATGGGTCGGTTGTCTCTCATGACGATGGTGTGTTCTGTTAGATCCGTCGTCCCTCGAAGGCCTGCGAGTGTCGGCAGTTCTTCGTCTAGAAATTCCTGAATTCTCGGCGCGATGTCGGGAGGCCATGGGTCGGAGATTCGTTCCGAATCGTCCTCCGGTGGTTCGTCGATTCCAGGTTCGCGAGTGTAGTCGGGGTTCTCGGGGAGGATCGTTGTGTCGAATGCGCTTGGTGGTTCGACTTCGCGAGTGTATTCGCTTATGCCGGCGACGACGGCCAGTGCGTCGCTCAGGTGTGGGGTGCTCGTGTGTGTCCTGGGGGATGCTTGCGCGACGTTGTACTCGGCGTGATGTACGAGCGTGCGGGTCTCGATGCTAGCGTTTGACCAACGGCCAGTTTGGGCGATGAAGGTTACCGACATGGCTCCAGGCGTGGTGCTGGGCCGCATGCCGGCGCCGTACGAGGTGTTGCCCGGGAGGCGTTCCATGATGTCGGTGACGATCGATGGTGTGTCGGCTCCAGGTGCGGCGGGGTTCCGATTGATGCCTCGTGCGGCGGTGATCGCCCCTCCCGGTTCCTGCCTGAGAGCACGCGGGAGTAGCGGGTCGGTCGGTGTCGTGGGGGTCGTTTTCGTGTCGAGGGCGGTGTCGACGCGTTCGTGGGCCAGGGTGGCGGTCAGAGGTGGTACCTCGAGCGCCTGGCTGCTGCGTGGCGGCTGTCGTTGCTGGGGCCGGGTTGTCTTCTGGATGGGCGTCCTGGGTTCCTTTCCCATTGTTGCTGGAACCGCGTCGGTGCCCTCGGGAGACCGGCTCGCTTTCTTAGTTGCTTTGCTTGGTTTTGGGTTTCTCGGAGTGGGCCTGGGGCTAGTGTGTCTCGTCGTGGCCGTGGGTTCTGTGTTGCTCGTTGCGTGCGCTCGTGTCTCGTGTCGTGGCGGGGGATTCGATGGCGGCGGGGGTCTCAAGTTCTTGGGTCCGTGGGCGTGTACTTGGCTGGCGGTGATCGTCGGCGGGTTTGGGAGGGGGCGTTGGGAGCCTTGGAGATGGAGGCGTGTGATGTATTGTATTGTGGTTTCGATGGCGCACAGGAAGTCCATCCCTATGATGGCTTGCTCTAGCATGTTGGGCAGCACCAAGAGCGGCATCTGTACCTCTTGCTCGTCTAGTTTGACGCGCGCTAGCAAGATCTGAGTTATCTCGCGTGCCGAGCCGCCGGCTAGGCGTATCGGGACGCAAGCGTCGCGCAGGTCGTTGTCGTGGCCGAGTTGGCGGGCGAGGTCGGCGTTGATGAAACTTCGGGATGCCCCGGTGTCGACCGTGGCTTCCGTGCGCCGTTCTCCGATGGTCACCCTCGCCACTATCCGGCCGTCGTGTACTTGCAGCGGGTTTCTTAGTTGGTTGTCTGAGGAAGCGTCGTGCCCGGCTGTTCCCGTGTCAGCTGGGGACGCGAGTCGTTTCCCGACGGGTCCTGGCGGCAACAGCCCACGGTGCGTGTTCCGCGCTTGCCGCATTTCCAACAGAAGAGGATCGATGGGTTGGTGCAGTCGCGAGATACATGTCCCGCTTCTCCGCAGCGTCGACAGGCTGCGTGCGGGTTGGCGGTGGGGGTGGTGATCATTCGATGAGTCGCTTCCTGTGCTTGGTGCGGCTTCCTTGCGGGTTCCGAGGTGTTCCAGTGAGGTTTTCGGAATTGGGCGCGATTCGCCCCGTTTTCGTTATGCACTTGTTGTGCCGCTGGCCGTGTGTACCTAGGTGGTTGTCGAGGTGGGATGAGGGTCGCTGGTACGTTTCGTTCCTGGATGCTCTCGAACTCTGTGGCCAACATCGTTAATTGCGTCAGACTTCTCAGTTCGTGTCTTCGCACGTACAGCTGGTACGCCGGGAGGGTGTTGTCATAGATCCGGCTAAGTTCTTTGGCTTCGTCGTACCCGGCGTGGTGCATGAGCAATCGGAGCTCGATGACAAAGTCCTTGAACGGTTCGCCCGCCGCTTGTTTGCGGTCCCTGATCTGGTCTTCCAATTGCTCGAAGTACCGGGGAGGCAGGAAAAAGGCTAGGAATTCCTGGCGGAAATCGGCCCATGAGGCGCTCTGGAGTCGGCTGGTGCGGAACCAACGGTTGGCTAGGAGCTCTCCTCGGTCGGTGAGGAGCTCTGCCATGGCTCGCGGCACGTAGTTCATGTCTACCCCGTACGAGAGGGCACGCTCTTCCAGTAGTTCGACGAACGACAGTGGGTCGTCCTGCCCGTCGAACTGGATTCCCCACTTTCGGATCTGTTCCGCCATCTCCGCGGCGTGACTGTAGTAATGGCCGTCTATGGGGCCATTTCCTACTGCTGTCGGCAAGATCCATCTCATGGGCGAAGGCCTTGGCTCCGGGGGCGGGGGCTTCGGTAGATCTTCGGCGGTTATCGATGTCGGTGAGGTGCTGGCTTTGCCTTCCATGATTCCTGGAACTTGTAGGCTGAGTTTGGGGTCCGTCTTCCGCTTCTCTGTTGGTGCTGAGGTGTCGGGCTGGGGCGATCTGGCTCGTCCTGGCGATATGGCGTACTGCCGCTCGAGCTCCGCCAACCTGACCCAGGCATCGTGTTCGAGGGGCCCGGCGACTAGTTCGGCGAAACTCCTCCGCAAATCTTATATATCTTATAAATCTTATACGCCAATGGGTGCTGTGTCAGCGGGTTCAAAAGTGCACTTCCGCGTCGAGGTGCACTTTGCCGTTCTGGCGATCGTGGGTTGACCTGGTTCTGTCTCTTCGCGTTTTTGGCGAGCTGGCGGGTTTGCCGTTGGGTGCTTGTCGTGGGCTTCCGCGGTGTCATCGTTTTGTAGCCGATGAACCCGGAAGACTGCGCCTGGCCGGTTGCTTGGTCTTGAGTGGGGGAAGTCCGCGTGACCTGTTGTGTTTGGTCAGCGTTGGGGGTGTTCCTGTAGTAAATAATAATGCGTTCAATTTACGTTGGGCGAGGTGCTGCACTTTAGTAGTAGGTTTTTTGTTTTATTGGGCGTTGGGAGAGGCGTTACCCAAAAGGGTTCCCTACACGCGTTACACAGTATATTCTTGATTCATATGAGAAACAGTTATTTTGTTCTGCCGTATTTATTGACGTGAGCGAAGCCTTTGACCGAGTTTGGCATAATGGTCTCCTACTTAAGCTAGCGAAGCTACTCCCGTTTACATATTACAACGTTTTAAAAAGTTACTTAGCAGATAGAAAATTTTTTGTAAACGGAAACAATGGAATACGCTCGAGACCTGGAAGGATTTGTGGCCCTGTACTCTACACAGTCTTCACGTCGGATATGCCGCTACCGCACCTGTCAGAACAAAATGAAAGAATTGAGTCGAATATATACAACAACATGATGCTTTCTACTTACGCGTATAAGAGATAAGAACACATAGTTCTGCCGCTCCGCTGCCGGCGTCACTGGCAGCGCAGCTCCGCGGCTTTTGGCTTACAAAAGCCCAAAACACAATTGTAAAATTGAGAACATAAACGACAATAAAAGAGATCGGAGGGTTGAGCCCCAACGATCCAGAAAAACGGATTGAACATCGATTTACATGGCGACCGTGACAGGACCATATATGTCCTACGCGATGGATCAATCTAAGGATTGAAAAAAAAAGGAGAAAAATTTTTTCAAAAAAGTGTCAAAAATAATAAAGACAAAGAATGGCCGGAAAAAAAAATATAATAATATGTGATTTTGTTTTAAAAAAAAAAAATCGGACCAAGTCAAAAGAAAATTGATGAATTGGAAAAACTATTGAAATAGTGTTGTCCCCAGTGCCAGTGCCAAGGAAAAAACCCAGCAGAAAGCCAAACCAGCCGTTTCGCCAGACCCATGCACGACTGCCGACGATATTACGCACAAACCCATGTTGCATTATAATTTATACCCTTAACTTTGGGGACTACAATGCGGCCAGGAATATATAATACCCAAGGAGATTTAACAGCCCGCGCTACAAAGAGCGTACACGCAATATAAAAACCTGTGCGAAGACCAGCACCGGCCCCCACCAGACCCAGCAAGGACCAATAATATAAGTGCGAGTGGCATAGGACCGCCCCTTGCACCGTCGATGGACAGTAACACAAACACTCCAGCAGCAGAAAATGCACCAGACTTCGCCGACGCTGCTCCTACCGAGCAAAGGGACGCACTCAGCCTACAAGAGGCCTTAGAAGTGTATCCAAACGATGGACCACGCCCACTCACAATAGCTGAGTACAGGGCAAGACAAGAAAAACGCCCCAGGAAGAAAACAAAGAGGGGCGGCCGGATCAAACGGCTGCTTCAACAACGACGTCTGGAGCGGGACCTGGAAAAAACATATACAAATGAAGAGGACCGACAGCGCTGCCAAGAGCGCATCAAGGAAATCAATAAACAACTTCGCCAATAAAAGAGCGAAGTAACGCAATTGAGCTGCAGAAATGCCATGCCTCATATTGCCAATAATTATAATTATACCCGATACTCAAAATGAGTATTGGGGTATATTAGATTTGTGGTAAAAGTGGATGTGTGTAACGTCCAGAAGGAATCGTTTCCGATTCTATAAAGTATATATATTCTTGATCAGCATCAATAGCCGAGTCGATTGAGCCATGTCTGTCTGTCCGTCCGTCCGTCTGTCCGTCCCTTCAGCGCCTAATGCTCAAAGACTATAAGAGCTAGAGTAACGATGTTTTGGATCCAGACTTCTGTGATATGTCACTGCTCCAAAAATATTTCAAAACTTTGCCCCGCCCACTTCCGCCTCCACAAAGGGCGAAAATCTGTGGCATCCACAATTTCGACGATACGAGAAAACTAAAAACGCAGAATCGTAGAGAATGACCAGAACGAGATCGTATAATTATTATAGCCAGGATCACGAAAACAATTTCACTCTTTCTCGCTCTGTCTCACTCTAACACACAGGTTTCATGGTCGGTTTTGCCAATTGCAAAATATGAGTTCAAGGATCTCAGAACCTATAAAAGCCAGAGCAACCAAATTTGGTATCCACACTCCTAATATATCGGACCGAGACGAGTTTGTTTCAAAATTTCGCCACACCCCCTTCCGCCCCCGCAAACGATGCAAATCTGGGGATATTCACAAATCTCAGAGACTATTAAAGCTAGAGTAACCAAATTTAGTATCCGCACTCCTGTTAGATCTCACTATAAAACGTATATCTCAAAATTTCGCCCCACCCCCTTCCGCCCCCACAAAGGACGAAAATCTGTTGCATCCACAATATTGCAGATTTGAGAAAACTAAAAACGCAGAATCATAGATAACGACCATATCTATCAGATTACTGAATCTGGATCAGATCAGATCATTTTTATAGCCAAAAGGAACAAATCAATTTGCAGTGGCTACGCAGCGCCCGACGTCACGCTCAGACTGATTTTCTGTCTCTCTCGCACGCACTCTTTGTCGTGTCGTTAAATATTAGCGGCGTCTGCCGGAGGAGAGCCATACTGACTTAGTATCGGGTATAACCGTAGAGTTGCGGTGTCCGCAGCAACTCACAACGTTCCCCCTCGTTTTGATATTGTTAATGTTATTTTACTTCGGCTATAAATTAACCAAATTTGTACTTATTAAATCAATAAGAATACCGTCAGAAGAAATAGTGGAAAGCAACATTCAAATACTGTCAGAAGAAATTAGAGCTCTATCAGAACTTCAAAATGTATCGGGACGAAACATTTAAGAATGGGGGGAGTTAACGTACCCAATTCCATTGAGCTCTTATACGAGTTGTAAACAATCTTTGGCTTTCCAAAACGAAAACAATTTCAATCTTGGGCCTCCGCCTAATTGATTTCTAAGATGTACAATCTCAAGCGCCCCCGCCGCAATCCCAATCTTTGACACTCGCCTAAATGGAAAACCAATGTTTGCCCACACCCGGCTTCTCATAAACAATCTCACTCCCGGCTTTCTGCAGATCCTGCACTTTAGGCCTTTTAAAGTTCTCTCTTTGGATGACGAAATCTAATACTCGGGATGGCGAAATCAATTGAAATGTTTATAGAAAAACGATTCCCGAAAGGGATCAACGATGCAAAGATCAGAAAGTTCAAATCTTGATCCAGCAGCGACACCGCAAAGTCTAGCTAAATATTAAGATCGCGCGATCCCTTGCCCGGAATTCCTTTGTGACCCTCTACTTAAATCTATATCAGTGAAGTTCGAAGTAAAATAAAAACTTTTTAAAAACACAATCCGCTACCGCAGTGATTTAATTTACACACATATATCTTCCCTCGCGCTCTCGCTGCCAACAGCGCTGAGCATATTCACACATATACATACTAACATATAAGAGATAAGAACACATAGTTCTGCCGCTCCGCTGCCGGCGTCACTGGCAGCGCAGCTCCGCGGCTTTTGGCTTACAAAAGCCCAAAACACAATTGTAAAATTGAGAACATAAACGACAATAAAACAGATCGGAGGGTTGAGCCCCAACGATCCAGAAAAACGGATTGAACATCGATTTACAGTATTCTTTTTTTTTTTTGTTTTTTTTTCATTGATATACTTTGGTCTGATATTCCTCCTTTGTCATTGCCAAGTCCTCTATGTTCGTTTTTAAACTCTATCTAAATTTTTTTTTAATTATTTGCTATTCATTTATTCTTTTCAATAATAAAAAAAATTACTAAAAAATCTTTTTTTTTCTCATGGACACACATATCTATATACCCTGCGTTTTTAGTTTTCTCAAATCTGCAATATTGTGGATGCAACAGATTTTCGTCCTTTGTGGGGGCGGATGGGGGTGGGGCGAAATTCTGAGATATACGTTTTATAGTGACATCTTAAAGGAGTGTGTGTACCAAATTTGGTTACTCTAGCCTTAATAGTCTCTGAGATTTGTGGTTGCCTCAGATTATCGTCCTTTGCGGGGGCGGAAGGGGGTGTGGCGAAATTTGGACATGAAACGGTCAAGGTCCGATATCACAGGAGTGTGGATACCAAATTTGGTTGCTCTGGCTTTTATAGGTTCTGAGATCCTTGAACTCATATTTTGCAATTGGCAAAACCGACCATGAAACCTGTGTGTTAGAGTGAGACAGAGCGAGAAAGAGTGAAATTGTTTTCGTGATTCTGGCTATAATAATTATACGATCTCGTTCAGATTTTACACTCTAGAAGATATGGTCATTCTCTACGATTCTGCGTTTTTAGTTTTCTCGTATCGTCGAAATTGTGGATGCCACAGATTTTCGCCCTTTGTGGAGGCGGAAGTGGGCGGGGCAAAGTTTTGAAATATTTTTGGAGCAGTGACATATCACAGAAGTCTGGATCCAAAACATCGTTACTCTAGCTCTTATAGTCTTTGAGCATTAGGCGCTGAAGGGGACGGACAGACGGACGGACGGACAGACAGACATGGCTCAATCGACTCGGCTATTGATGCTGATCAAGAATATATATACTTTATAGAATCGGAAACGATTCCTTCTGGACGTTACACACATCCACTTTTACCACAAATCTAATATACCCCAATACTCATTTTGAGTATCGGGTATAATTATAATTATTGGCAATATGAGGCATGGCATTTCTGCAGCTCAATTGCGTTACTTCGCTCTTTTATTGGCGAAGTTGTTTATTGATTTCCTTGATGCGCTCTTGGCAGCGCTGTCGGTCCTCTTCATTTGTATATGTTTTTTCCAGGTCCCGCTCCAGACGTCGTTGTTGAAGCAGCCGTTTGATCCGGCCGCCCCTCTTTGTTTTCTTCCTGGGGCGTTTTTCTTGTCTTGCCCTGTACTCAGCTATTGTGAGTGGGCGTGGTCCATCGTTTGGATACACTTCTAAGGCCTCTTGTAGGCTGAGTGCGTCCCTTTGCTCGGTAGGAGCAGCGTCGGCGAAGTCTGGTGCATTTTCTGCTGCTGGAGTGTTTGTGTTACTGTCCATCGGCGGTGCAAGGGGCGGTCCTATGCCACTCGCACTTATATTATTGGTCCTTGCTGGGTCTGGTGGGGGCCGGTGCTGGTCTTCGCACAGGTTTTTATATTGCGTGTACGCTCTTTGTAGCGCGGGCTGTTAAATCTCCTTGGGTATTATATATTCCTGGCCGCATTGTAGTCCCCAAAGTTAAGGGTATAAATTATAATGCAACATGGGTTTGTGCGTAATATCGTCGGCAGTCGTGCATGGGTCTGGCGAAACGGCTGGTTTGGCTTTCTGCTGGGTTTTTTCCTTGGCACTGGCACTGGGGACAACACTATTTCAATAGTTTTTCCAATTCATCAATTTTCTTTTGACTTGGTCCGATTTTTTTTTTTTAAAACAAAATCACATATTATTATATTTTTTTTTTCCGGCCATTCTTTGTCTTTATTATTTTTGACACTTTTTTGAAAAAATTTTTCTCCTTTTTTTTTCAATCCTTAGATTGATCCATCGCGTAGGACATATATGGTCCTGTCACGGTCGCCATGTAAATCGATGTTCAATCCGTTTTTCTGGATCGTTGGGGCTCAACCCTCCGATCTCTTTTATTGTCGTTTATGTTCTCAATTTTACAATTGTGTTTTGGGCTTTTGTAAGCCAAAAGCCGCGGAGCTGCGCTGCCAGTGACGCCGGCAGCGGAGCGGCAGAACTATGTGTTCTTATCTCTTATATGTTAGTATGTATATGTGTGAATATGCTCAGCGCTGTTGGCAGCGAGAGCGCGAGGGAAGATATATGTGTGTATGCATGTATATTAGTGCCGTCAAGTCATGGGAACATGCTGACGCTGCACTTGGGTCGCTCGAGGCATTCTTGAGTGAATCGTAATACGATCACCCAGAATGTCTGGGACTTTATTGTTACGTAAACACTGAAACAAAGTGTTACAGTGTGTATTCTTTAAGTACCGTCGGTACAGTGGGTATTCGTAATAATGAATACTTTACTTTACTTTAATATGAGCATTGTAGTATGTGCATATATTGAGTGTACACTGTACCCAATGGTTAACAATAAATGTATCAGCAACACATTGTTGCAGTACACAAACAAAACCACTTCAAGTGAGCGTGCAATATGATCGCCGCTTATGCGCTAAGCTAAGTCAGCATTCCCACGCTGACCACTTGAAGCATATATATATATACACATATGTACATACGGCTATTGCCCTCTCGATTATGCTGATAAGACAAATATGTATGAAGCCGCTCCGCTGTTGGCGTAACCGGCAGCGCAGCTATGCGGTCTGAGTTATAAGAATAAATTCAATAAAGATATTCAAAAAACCGAAGTCAAACGGCACAGACGTGCCAGTGTTATAATTACAATAGTGACATATTACATGGCGACCGTGACAAGTGTCACGAACATGTAGATGTTCGGAAACAAAAATATGTTAAAATAAATCATAAAAAAAAAAAGCGGAGAGCGAGAGCGAGAGCGGACAACAACAGCAGCACCACAGCAGGCACCACTGGAAGCAGCAGTAACATCAAAAAAAACGAGGGGGAACGTTGTGAGTTGCTGCGGACACCGCAGCTCTAAGGTTATACCCGATACTAAGTCAGTATGGCTCTCCTCCGGCAGACGCCGCTAATATTTAACGACACGACAGAGAGTGCGTGCGAGAGAGACAGGAAATCAGTCTGAGCGTGACGTCGGGCGCTGCGTAGCCACTGCAAATTGATT
>NW_020825439.1:0-53827 GCF_003286085.1 Drosophila persimilis | reverse complement strand
GGACAGTGTTAGGTACACAAAGGAGGAATATAAATTATAGAGAAAGTAGAAAGGTTCACGGGCATCGAAACCGTTTTTCAGGAAACACTTAAAAAATACCTCTAAACTATCACATTAGATTCATTGCAAAGGGATGACCTACCTGTTTGAGGGTTGTTTGAATCGCAACACGGGACCAATCGTAAAAACAGGTTCATTGACAGTAAGTGGGGAGGAGAGAGAATATAAATGAGCGAAGGATCGATTTGAGAGGATTTTACATGGTTGAGAAACAGGATTAAGATCGAAGTTAGTTCACATTATCGCCGATAGGTGGCGCCACCAAGTAGTAAGGATAAGGGACGGTCGCTTTTACACTGAATTACCAAATTCGCAACATGTTGCAGCAACATTTGCTTAAGCATGTGCAGCTTGGCAACATGTTGAATGTAAGTGTGCATCATATTGCTATGTTATTACGTGATCATGTTAAATAAATACTTATAAGATATTTTATTAACATTGAATTGGGAACCAATTTCTGCTATGTTATTAACTGGTCAAGTTAAATAAATACTTATAGGATATTTTATAAACATTGAATTGGGAAAACAAATGTGTGAAGTTTCTGAAATTTACATCCTATAGAAAACATAGGTTGGAAACCTGGGTATCTAGATGTCCGTATAGAGGGTTGAATGGTAAGAGAACACAAATTAATGGAGATATATATAGGAGCACGCAAAGAATAAAATTATAATAGGAAGACATCAAAATTAATTAATGCTACTTAGAGTAATATACGTCTGTCCCGTATCCTTACTACTTGGTGGCGCCACCTATCGGCGATAATGTGAACTAACTTCGATCTTAATCCTGTTTCTCAACCATGTAAAATCCTCTCAAATCGATCCTTCGCTCATTTATATTCTCTCTCCTCCCACTTACTGTCAATGAACCTGTTTTTACGATTGGTCCCGTGTTGCGATTCAAACAACCCTCAAACAGGTAGGTCATCCCTTTGCAATGAATCTAATGTGATAGTTTAGAGGTATTTTTTAAGTGTTTCCTGAAAAACGGTTTCGATGCCCTTGAACCTTTCTACTTTCTCTATAATTTATATTCCTCCTTTGTGTAACTAACACTGTCCCATAGCAAAGTGCCTATATAATAACTACTCACAGCTAACAGCTAGGAC
The DNA here is from genome assembly GCF_003286085.1 of Drosophila persimilis. Lineage (NCBI taxonomy): Eukaryota > Metazoa > Arthropoda > Insecta > Diptera > Drosophilidae > Drosophila > Drosophila persimilis. The sequence continues at coordinate 52,650 of NW_020825439.1, read as the reverse complement.
ATAAACTAGTAATCTTTCAACAACGATGGATGACCTTGAAATCATTTTTATCGATTCCCAACCGGAATCAACCATAAATCTGGACTCTCAGCCGAGCTCCGTAGACCTGTCATTGATTTTTGGGATTAAGACTCAAACCTATCTCGAGAGCAACTTGACCTGGTTAAGTGACATTAAATGGGATGATGACGACGATGACCCAAGGAATGCAACGTCTAATAATGATAATCCAGCATACATTTTCCCGGATGATGACAACATTTTCGATTTAGTAGATAATCAGGATGATGATAAAAGATCTCAACTCCAGGAACTACTTCGGGACGAAGATGATGATGACTTAATTGCTGCGGTAAAATTAGCTGAGGCGAAATTTTAATAATACGAATACATATTTATATAATAAGAATATTTTATGTATTTTTCTAAAAATAATATATACATATGTACATATATAATAAATATAACACATTTAACCACTAATTATTTTAAATGTTTCTGTTTTACTTTTGATTGGTTGAATTTCACTTCCTCTTATTACAAGAGAATCATAGGATTCGTTTGAAACAGGTTTCTTCCACGTGAGGATTACACAAAAAGAATAAGTGGATTTCAGGTAGAATACTGATGCTTTTGAATGAATTTATTGAGTAATTTTCACATCATTTTATACTTAGTTGGTAAATTTATGTAAAGGTATTTATATTTAAAAACGCACAGATTATTTCATTTTTAAATAAATATTATATTTTTCGCTTTAATTCCATGTTATGCTTAAATAAAATATGCATATTGAAGTCAATTCTCAACCAAAACAGTTCAGTTCCTGGACATAAGTAACATCGATAAAATGATGATTTTGATTTTGAATAACTAAAGTTGTGGATTTTTAAGGTGTGTTTTTTAAGTTCATTGTGGGAACTAAAAGATGTTTTTAAATAACACAACTCGCAATGAAATGTCCTCATTTCGAAGTGAAAGTGAACTAACCTATCTCAGTAACTTACAGTTCTTATATAGGAAGTGAACAGCATATGAACAAAAATTCTATGCATTTTGTTCTGTTTATATAATTTTTTCATGTTGACGGTTATATAAGACCCAAAATGTAAATATAATATTTGAAACAATATATACAGCAGTGTATCCATAATTTATCCCTTATTACTCAACCGCCAATCAGACTTGAGACATCTGGCCATTACAGCTTTAAAACCATTTACTTATTATCACTCAACTACCAATCTGCTCAGATCACATTTGTATAAAATTGAATTAATGAGAGTATAAAAGATCATGCAATCTTTTAAATAATTTAGTATAAAATCGTTAGTAGGTTGAATAGTTTCTATTACTATAATGGTATGTAAGAATATTTAAATCTCTATATAGAAAATGATAAGCACTTCATCAAATATATACCTAGGCTTTCCTAGAATTACTTAACGAGACAAAGCCGGCGGTTGGATACACCAAGGTTGAGGACCTATGCATAGGATTTGAGTACAAGATCAATGGATGTAAAATCAAAAAAACATCATTTGGAAATAAAGTAGTCCTTTATTTAACTGATAAGGACAACGAACCGCTTTGGATATTTTTACCTAAAAGTTATGTGACCAAATTTTCCACAAAAACACCCTTTAAGATGTTGAAGGAGCATGGAATCTCACATCTTATATATAAAGGAAAAGAGATGAATAGATATAGCACTGCCCATTTCCAATTTATATGTAAAGAGTAAATAAAGAGTTCCCATTATATATATGTAAGAGAAGAAGAGACAACTATACATGTAAAGACAAAAATAAAGAAAAAGGTTAAGAATATACACACATATGTAAAAAAGAGATGGCTAGATATAGTACTTATCATTTCCAATACATGGGTAAAGAAAAATATAAGGGAAACATAGCAAAGACGTGGATATAAAGAGTCCTGCTCTTTGAAACATTATCAGTAATAGATTCAAGAAGTCAGCTGCAAGATGCATGCCAAACAAATAAAACTTTTTTTAATGCAATTCGAGGAGATGATCTTCGAGGAGCACGTACAAATTCTTGAAAATTTGATGAGCATTTTGGAAGATCTGGAGGAAAAGGAGCTTCAGTACTCCAAGTTTGGCTTTCATTATAAGCTATGCCCCTGGAGTGATGACGATGCAACGGACGGACCTGACACATGCCTGTGTCATACCCTACCAAATAAGAAAGCAGAAGCTATAGACCTAATGTTAAAGTACTATAACTTAAATAAAAGAATGTATCCCAGCTCAAAAATTCAATAAACATCTTAAATGTCTCTGAAATAATATTGTGTTTTATTTTAAACGAATTTTCTTAAACATTTTTATTATTAACTTATCATTATAGTTAAAATCATTTTTCTTAAATTGTTTTAAAAAACAATTTAATGTTTTTTTGCTGCTTTTAAATATTCCATATAGGATACAGTAATGACCGCATGTATTTGAAAAATAACCTTGCAGTGGTTGTTTATTAAATGTAAACTTTATGGAATTTTTCCTTAATATTTTTAAAAATTCTTTATTTTGAGGATATTGACCATATGAATCAAAAAATTCGGCTGAATATTTGTTTTCAAAGTAAAAAGCAACCCAATGAGTTCCTGAATAGCTTGAAGAATCTGTGTTTGCTATTATTAAAGCAGGATATTTCGAAATTACTTGAGGCAGCTGATCAGAGGGATGAACTCCTTTAAAAATTCTTTTTGTTTTTGAATGCTTGGAAAGCAACTTATCGATTTGTAATGTATTCATTTTTACAATAGTACACGAATATTTCTATGTTTATCAATATCAATCATTGAGTCATATTCACAGTATACCAGACAAGTAACTGCTTCTGTAAGAGGCTCCGAAAATCGTCCTTCAATTCGGATGGCTCCTTGTGATATTAAATTTGAGCATACAGTTGAATTGTGATGGTCTGCTGTTAGGTCAAATGCTAATATAAAACTATTTTTATCAAACATTTCCTTTGTAATTTGTAAGCCTCGATCATAATGTTTTATTCCACTTGATCTGAATAGCATATTATATCCTCTAGAGCTTTGAGCATTTTCAGAGTTCGAGAAATCAAACTCAAGTGCCTGCGATGGTACTTGTACTCCATTAACCAATAGATTAAAGCGTTGAATTTTAAAATGTTCAAAATGGAAGGGGTTTAATGCCCGATTTCCAGAATATGATTTGTTTTTTACCATGCAAAAAACCAAAAAATTGGGAAGCTGTCCAATAACTGCATTGTCAATTGATAATGTATTATTTCCTGGATATATTGTAAATGATTTTACTTGAACTTTGCTGTATGGATAAATGGCATTTTTAGTTTGTAAAACATGATGATGAGCCAATAAAATGCTCGGATTAATAGTTATGTGGTTCATGAATAGTTGGGCCTCCAATATTTTAAGATTTGATTCAGTTTCAGATTCCATTAAATAAAATGCTGTTTTTTCAATGTTAAAAGTAATCCTCAAATCTACATTATTTATAAGCAGTTTTGGTTGATTAAATATATCTCCATGAACTTTTCCGAATAGTTCAACCTTATTACTGTTTTGAAAAATATTTTTGAGCATAATGGATCCATCGGTGTTAACGTATCTACCAGATAATAATTTACCATAATTAGGATAATAACCTTGAGTGGCTAAGTGACTTTCACTGGCATCACTGCCATAGTTTAAAATCGTTTGCAAATACGATCTATAATGATAGTTATTATCACTCTGAGAAACCAAAATATTATTTAAATATACGGACGAACTTCTAAACATTGAATGCAAAATATTATTCACTACTCCAACATCGTTTCCTTCAATGTTGGTATTATCACTTTTTCTTAGTTGCACAACAAGTCTTAAGTAAACACTTGATAGGTCTCGATATGTTTCCCCATTTCCTAAGCAAACGAATTCAATTGAAGAAGCACTGTCCAACGAAGCTATGGGGTTATATGAAACTTCTTCTGTTCTCAGAATAGAGCTTTGTGTAGGATGTGGCTCAAAGAGATCCAATTCGCTTTTCATACATTCAATATGGGTGGTCATTTTGATTTAGAAAAAATGTCTCTTATAGTTAATTTCTTTGTTGATTTTTTTTTTTTGGTTCTCGACTGCGTATGTTTGCTTCCTTCTTTAGATGATAAATGAGATAGTTTTTTCCTAGACCTTCTCTTTTTATTCTTTTTACCTGCCCCATTCTGGAATCGGGTTAACTTATTAATGGCTTTATTTGACAGGTTTTGCAAAGCAATTTTACTTTGTTCTTGGATAATAGTTCTTAAAGGTTTTCGACCAAACTCATTTATTACTGCCTTTCCAGTCTCAGTAGCTTGGTTTTTAATAGCGTTTATCCCCGAAAGGAATAGTGGTTTTATGTAATTAAAAAGACCACTAAAAAAGTTCCCAATTCCTCTACCTTGTTGGATAACTCTGGGTGAAACATAAAGACTTCCTATATGATTCAACCCTCCTCCACACTGATTTAAATAATATTGTTGATAAGATTTCGTCATGATGGTTATTTCTACTTTGAATAAATTTCCATCTTTACAGTATTATTTATAGCATTTCTTTTCGTTTTTTAAAGTGAAGGGTAACAAAAATTGGAATTGATGAAGATTCAAATGGTACTTTATACCCTTTGGAATCGGTAATTAAGATCGAAATTTCTTTTGGACACCATATTTCAATGGGATAATATTCAATATTGTTGAATTGTATAAGTTGCTCTTTTCCATTATAATGTAATACTCGAAGACATCGAGGTCTTTTATTTCCAACACATCTTGGTTTGATAATGTCAGTGTAAACAAAAATCAAACCATTTTGAAACTGTTCAGACTCTATTGACTCATTTTCATATCGAAATGTTTCTCCATTTACTAAGCTAATAACGAATTCTGTTGTTTCTTCAGATGCGATTGAGGTATTCTCAGGCCTGCTTTTTATACATTTATTTAGATATAAGTCTGTAATTCCTACTTCCCAGTCATCGTTCATGTTTTCAGGAATATTTACAATGTTTGTAAATGCACACTTAACGTTATCATGATATACATTTAACGAATCATTACTAAGTAATGTCACGAAAAACTCTGTTACATTTACCATTTTTAGTTCTACGTTCTTTGCAGTTTATTAATTATAGGATAACCAATTAATTTTGTTCTTTCCAATTTGCACGGCCTTACTGTTTCTAACAGCCCTCATCAACTTTTCTCGTCCACTTACGTATTTCAAGTCTTGAAATGGATTTGATTCACTTTTATACCTCTTAAGTTTTACTCTTAGCTTTCGCTGTTTATCAGTAAGCTTCACTTTAGTCAATGCTGATTTTTTTGATGCTTGAGTGTCTAAAAATGAGGTATCCTCAACTTTACGCTTATTAGGTTTTGAGTTGAAAGATTTTTCGGTCAGAAAATCTTCATCATCGATGTCGTTAGGTAAATCAGAGAACTCATTTGTGATAGAGAGTTCCTTTTTTGAGGACTCATTATTTTTATTGCTAAGAATGGAAGTGTTAGGTTTTACATCTAACCAAACTGACTCGTCTTGTGTTTGTATTCCAATGCTTTGAGGTGATGAAAGTCGTTTGTTCTGCGTAGTTCGTATATCCATTGTCTTATTTCTTTTTTTATTTTGATAGTAACACAATTCTTGACGTATTTTAATCCATTTATTAAAGTCGCTAGTTTTTTTATCATTTAAAATAGGCAAAAACGTTATATTTATTAAATCGTTTTTCTGGGCATTATTTACCAATTTTTGATATGCATTCGGATGCATTAAAATAACTTTGGTTAATTGATGCTTATTTTTAAGCATTGTTCAATATTTTTCCAAAAATCCCCGAAAGCAATGAACTTATTAAAACAGGTAAAAATCCTCCTTTTTGGATGAGAACTTTTCTCTTAGAATTTATTGACCGTTTTGGACATGAAATAAGACGTAATGCATTTTTATACTTTTTTAGAGCATATAGTTGCTTTTTTGATATCTTATGATTTCCTCGCAGAGTATTCAACACTATCTCCACTAATGCTTTTACTAACTCAATGTCACAATTACTTATAATTGCATTTCGAAGTTTATTATTTGCCCTTTTGAGCACATACAATAAATGTTTGTTCGCTTTCAGTCGATTTAGATTCTTTTTGTAAACCATTTTCATCTGAAAAGCAAACTGTATACTCAGAATTAAAAATATGTGTACGAAATCTAAGGAGATCATTTATTCCCTGAGTAAGATCAATAAGTAAATAACCATGTGGTTCATCTGTCACCTCCTTATATATTCTGAAGAGCTCCTGAGAATTTTCAGGATAAATTTGTCCTGCTAAGCATTGAAATTGTAGCTTATCCCTAGGATTTTTGAACGCAACGATGTATTTTGTGTTTAGTGAAATATCTCGAGTATGTGATGATTTATGAAATATATTTTGTGTAACCACTATTACGGATAAATTCCTGTGGTGTGATCCTTTTGTAAATAGCTCACAGACATTTTTATTAAATGCACCCATCATTAAGTCATCTAGTATTAAAAGAATAGGCTCATGATTTTCATTTTCAATTGTTTCGGGAACTCCTTTATAGTATTCGATGGTATTAAAATTTGGCTTAGCATGCTCCTCTCCATAACACCAAATTATTCGATTAATTGAAATGCTCAGCAAATCATTTCTTTTGTTTATTAAATTTTCTAAAAACGTTGTCTTACCAGATCCTGAAGGACCGCAAATAAGCATTGTAAAAGGATGTATAAATTGCTTAAACATTTTTGGGCTATGTTTTATTTATTAATATTTTATAAATGTTTTCTAACATCTAAGATATTCTAATTACGCGTCTCCTGATCGCGCTTTTTGGGGCAGTTTTTTTCTAAGTGAGTATCAGAGCCGCAATAATTACAATAAACAATTTGGTGTATCCGCTTTTGTGAGGATCCTTTTCAAACAAACGCTTAAATGAATCCATTTTAAACAACTAGTTACTACAAGTGCTGAATATAAACTGAAAATCTAAACATATGAGTCACCATTACAGTAGATAGCGTAGTTAGAATTTTCCAAGATAACAAATAGCTTAAATAAATTATTTAGAGCACATCTAAGGGGAATTTTTTTGTGGATTCTACAGTTTGTAAAAAAATTTGGATAAAATGTGAGACTTTTTCCAATATCGATATCAATAATATTATTTGTTAAATACTTAGATAAAAACTTTTTTTTAATTTCACCACGTACAATAACGGTGCTAAATCTATTTAGTGGTGAAAGTATTTCACCTAAACTTAAATATGATATTTCACCATCTGACCATTCCAATCCATTTATGGTTTGACGATTAATATTTTGTTGTTTAATCATTTCATTATCCAATTCATTCAGATGATATGGTGGTTTGAAATGAAAGAAGTTTGGTGTTACTGTTCCGGTTTGCATAAACGCCAATTCCTTAATAAAAAGTTGTTTATTATTTCCAAAGACATATTGAAAATCAACTATAACGCTTGAATTCCTGTCGATTGTGTTCATGTTGGTTTGAGATTTTGTAAGAAACTGAATGAGTTGTTGATGCCTATCTCCTTTATATACAGCCCAATTTAGTAAGAGTTCTTAGTTTTACAAAAGCATTCAACCCAAATGGACACGCTTCAATCAAAAAGAATTAGGTCCACTAGAAAGAAGCAGGATCACGAAGTCATTTTCGGTCTCGAATATTATGTAGTACATAATTTAAAACTTAAATGTTTTCGACTACAAGAAAATTCACTCCAATGATATGGATGCAGCAAAGCAAAAACAATTTCGTCGGTTTAGATAAAGATGAATGGATGCAATTGGTTACATACAAAGAGTATATCCAATTGAAACTTGATCAGTATGATGTTTTGATGCCTGATACAATTATAGACCATCCATTATTACCCACAATTAAGTGTAATTTTAGATTTCGAAAATCAGATAAGCAGTATGTGTTTATAATAAATCAGTTTGGAAATAAAATTGAATTTGATAGTGAGTCCTGGAGATCGTTTTTAAGATTAGGCATTTTTTTTACCACATTTTTATGTTGGAATACGATACTTAAGCAACAAATTATATACCTCTACTATAATAATATTATTCCTAAGTGTGCAGCCTTACAAAAATTTGATGTTCAACTAGCTGATTTAGACGGTACTTATGATAGAAATGTGCAAATAGATTTAACCCGTTTATGCTTTGAAATTTCAAAAAAAATGTGTAATCAAATAAAACGCGATGTTCTTGAGTATAAGCAAACACTTTTAAATAAGCAATCATCCCAACATAACAATAGAAAATAAAAAATTATATTAAAAATGAGTAAGCAACAAGTTGTTAATGAAATACATAAGCCTGCTAGAAGAAATTTTATTCGTCGTAAATTCGTACAAAAGGGAATTAATGACACGTGGCAAATCGATTTAGTTGAAATGATACCCTTTTATAAGGAAAACAAAGGATATAGGTACTTGCTGACAGTAATTGACACGTTCTCGAAGTTTGCATATGCAGTTCCCGTTAAGTCTAAAACAGCTTTAGATGTTTTATCAGCATTGAAGAAAATATTAAAAATATCTAAACATAAACCTAAAAATATTCAATCTGATCAAGGAAAGGAGTTTTTTAATGTAGCCTTCGGAGAGTTAATGAAAAAGAATAACATTAACCATTACCATACATATACACACCTTAAAGCATCTATTTGTGAACGTTTTAATAGAACATTAAAAAATCGTATGTGGAAAATCTTTAGTATGCAGGGTAATCATACGTGGATTTATATCTTGCATGACTTACTAAAAGATTATAATAATTCATATCACCGTACTATAAAAATGAGGCCTATAGATGTAAACAAACAAAATGAAGAGTTTATTTTGAAAACAGCTTATAATATTTGTAAGGTATTTCCTAAACACAAGTTTTCCATTGGTGATCCTGTTAGAATAAGTAAATATAAAGGTATTTTTACAAAGGGCTATGATCCAAACTGGACAGCCGAAGTTTTTAAAATTTTAAAAGTAAAGTCTACTAATCCTGTAACATATGAGCTGGAGGACTATAAGGGGGAAATGATCAAAGGCTCATTTTATGATCAAGAACTCCAAAAAGTTAAAGATGAAAATGCTTTCTTAGTGGAAAAAATACTTAGAAGGAAAAAAGAACAAGTTTTTGTTAAATGGTTAGGTTTCGATGAAACACACAATTCATGGATAGATAAAAAGAGTATATTAAAATAATTAAGCACGCAAAATATTTATCAGATTTAATTTATTTTTGTGTATTTTTTACATTGAAATATAGTTTTAATTATACACAAATTAAAAATAATAATAATATAATGTTAAATTTACTTATACCATATTTTGTGTATTATTACTAGCACCTAAAATATTTTTAATTTCATAGTGATTATGAGCTAATGTTGAAATATTATCAGGTAATATAAATCTTTTGTCATCCTTATAATTTAGACTTATCTTATTTACAATTTCAGTATAAATTTTATGACCTCTACTTCTAATAACTCTCTGTTGTCCATAATAAGTTTTTTTATGTTTAATGCATTCAATATAATGAGTATGAGTTAATCGTTTAACTACTGACTTTTTTACGCCTTTAACCTTTTTTACGTTATAGTCAGTGTTATCATCTTTAGCAATTAAATATGAGTATGCTTTCGCTTTTAATCCTGCAAACGACGTCATTATTTTTCCTGCATTTTCGTCTTTCATTAATCCAAGCTCTTTGTTATTAGCGAGATTGATACCGAATCTGTTTGAGGCTAGGTAATTGGATGTATCAAAGCGATTAGGATTGAATTTAATTAAATCATAAAAATCTTCTTCTGATGATATAATAAATGAATCTGTATCCATATAGAGTATTTTTGATGATGGACATTTTACAGAATGAAAATTATAGAAATAGTCATACATTAACCATTTTGAAAGTTCTAGTACACTAACTCCAATGTATATGGGCTTATCATAAAAAATTCGGGACTTAGTTGATTCAATGGCAGCCAAATTATCTCCAAAGATTTCAACACTGTGGAAATTATGTCTTGCTATGCGTTGTCTAAACCCTGCTGAGTTTTGTCTTGACTCATAATGCTTAACTAATGCAACCTCACGACGTTTTTCTACATTCTCCATTGTTTTACCGTAAACGGCATTAACCATTAATTTGTAAAAGTTTATCTCAAAGTCATTGCTAGCTAATTTTCTAAGAGATGTATTGAGGTCAATATATGGTTTCAGCCAACAGGACTGATTAAATGATAAAACTCTAGATATTTTTTCTAAAATCATACCTTGCTCTATACATAACTGTAGCTGCTTCAAATGAATTATATAGTTCTTTTTATCACTTAAGTCAGCTATTAGTTTTGTCTGCTTTCCTCCTGGTGGAATCTTATTTTCGGGGCAAAAAGGTAAACTATTATGCTTATTATGAATGTCATCAGGATATCGCAAATCTACTTCTAAAATATATCCAACATCACTAGATGCCGATATGCTAAGAACGTTGAAAGATGAAATTTCATCGTTACTTAGAAATTTAAAATTAGAAAATGGAAGGGGTTGACTCATAGCCCATCCATAAAAGTTGTTGGCGTCAATATATGAAAGGAAATTTATGGGTTCGGTAGGCTTAAATTTATTATTTAAATATTTGTTATTTGCTGTTGCAATCCGTTGAGTGCATTGGGTCAATCCTCCACGAACAGCAGTTTTTAAAAAATTATAAATGTCAGGATCACTAACAAGTTCTAATTCTACTCTTGTGTATTTTAACATTGCATCCCAAGAAACTGAAGGAGCAGTAACATAATTAATGGGGTCTAACCTGTACACTCGGGAACAAAGACTCCTAAAATTCTCAAATACATCAGCAAGAATTAAAACATCGCTTTCCAAATATAATTTTAAATTTGCAATTAAATGCGTTCCAAACCTTCTGGGCAAAGTTGTAGTCTTCAACACTACATTCCTCATCATTCAGTGAATTATAAAAATTATCTCGCGAAGGAAGCAGGGATTCATCAAATTTTTCAAAACTATCCAAATAATCATAGGGAAATACTCCCTTTCGTCGTAGCATATCAAATTTTTCACCTTGATATTTACTTCTCAAAATTTTAAAATTCGCTATGTTCATATAACTAGCGAGTTTTTCTAAGCTTGAATTTAAAAATCTATTTGAATCTATATATCTAATTTTATATTGATGAAGATAAGATTCATCGAGCTTACAAATTTGAGTTAACGCAATATATAACTCTTTATTGCAAGGAATGGGTCTTAGTTCATCTTTTATTGACGTAACAAATAAATGTATATCATAACGAGATAAGTTATGAAAAACTACCGGGAAAAAGGGATCGCTTAATCTAAATGTCTGTTTACACAGCTTATGAATAGGACCTACATATTGTCCTGTAAACTGATCAAAGAATTTTTCTCGATCATCATCAGAAATTTGTTTCTCGCAGGCATAGCATTCACCGTGTTCCTGGTAATCCTCATCCCAAATGTTAAACTGATAGATTGGTTTTTTATAGGACTTCCAGTACTTCTCATAAAGTCCATCGGTTTTCATCCTAAGTGCCTGACAAAATTTTTGGATACAATCCGGTCCTGAAATAACGAAATCATAATGTTTATGAGTTTATTGCCTTTGCTGGAATGTTAAAATATTTACCTTCGTATGTCCACATCTCATTTAGATGTTCATTGTATTTATGTACAATATAAAATGATGCTGCACATGCTGTATGCCTCTGTGCCATAGTAGTTGATGATTTTAATGGATCATTAAGATTTATATCGTAATTTTCCAAAACTGCTTCGATGTCAGCATAAATTACTACTGGTGGAGATAGTTTTTTAGAAAAACTTTTGAATACAGTTTTGGTATTAGGTTCAGGATACAAAGCAGCAACTTTTCCACACTCTTTAGTGTCATGTATAGTATTTGTTGTACTATAAAATTGCAAGCAGTTCTCGCAAAAATATGCCGTATTATGGGATTTACTATGTTGTGAATAACATAATTTTCTCATGCACGTTATATATGCATAATGCATCATTTGCATATTATCACTATTAATTCCAAGCAAGTTTATGTGGTGAGTCCGAATTTTCTTAGTCCTCACTGTGGGTCCCACAACGTTTTTTCCATTCTCATCGACTTCATAAACATTGATGCTAAAATCCTCATTTGCTGATTCGAATCGCTTGATTCCTTTGCTTGTTATTGGAAACTCAATTCCGGAAAAATTTAATCTTACTCCTTCATAATAAATGATGTCTTGCCGTATGTTTCCGCATCGATAGGATGATGGTATTGTTAACTTATCTCGGGAAATTTTTTTTAATGCTGCTGTTTGATATATAGTTTTAAGGTGTGTTCCATAGGCTAATGATGCTAAAACACACCACTTGAAACAAAAATCATCGTCATTTTTTACATTTATGAGTGCATTTCGTGACTTAATTTTTTTGGGAGCTTGGATAAACCTGTTTGCAGCGATATGCTCTAGTTTTATCATGGTAAGTTCAAAATATTTAAAACACTTTATTGCCCAACCTGAATCCTTCTCCTGGAATTCACTGCTGAGAGTTATCAAATTTTCTATTGTATCATTTAGATGATCATCAATCAGCTCGTTTTCATATATTGGTTTGTATGGAGTAATGAAATGCTTCATTGTTTCTGTTAAGCTTTCATCATCAGTGTTTTTAACGTATAATCCATATACTTTTAAATTGTATTTTATGGATCTGTACTCACTCATGCAGTGACGCAATAAATTGATAATATCATTTTTGCAATCATAAAAAAACTCTTTTAAATCAATCTGTTCACTTTTATTTGAGTGAACACGATATGATTTTAAAGGAAATCGCGACTCCGTTGAAATTAAAATAACGTTTTCATTTTCCTCTAGTTGAGCTGCTCTTGCATTCTTATGTTTGTCCGACATCATATGGCGTCTTTCCCTAGACGAAGGGTAACTTTCACCGCAAATTGAACAGTCAATAATCCTTAGGTCCATCGGAGTATCCAATCGAGGCCGTTTTGAAGCTCCTGACGTTGAAGGACCTTGAAGATCACTTGAATTAGATCCTTTGCTCATAACAATCTCAAAAGCATTCCTAGGTCCCAAGCATGCTTCATAATGACTATCAAACTCTATTAAGTCGATGGACTTAGAGCAAAGGTCACACACTACATTATTACGCAAATCAGAGCATCTCTCATAATGAGATTGAAACTCTGAAAAGTCAACGGACTTATCACACATGTTGCACTGAACTTTTGATGCCATTTTAAGTTTTATTTATTTATTTATTTTTTTTGTATCGAACTAACCACTTTCACTATTGAAACAGGACTAAGGGTTTCCTTTTTAAATGGTATCTTTTTAGGCCCCTCCCAAACACCTTCTTAATTTTTTATATCCAAAACAACAGTACCTGTTCACAAACCTGTTTCAAACGATTCCTACTGGGTCAATCTAATAATATGAGGGAAAGGTTACAACCTCTATTCTACCTGAAATCCACTTATTCTTTTTGTGTAATCCTCACGTGGAAGAAACCTGTTTCAAACGAATCCTATGATTCTCTTGTAATAAGAGGAAGTGAAATTCAACCAATCAAAAGTAAAACAGAAACATTTAAAATAAATAGTGGTTAAATGTGTTATATTTATTATATATGTACATATGTATATATTATTTTTAGAAAAATACATAAAATATTCTTATTATATAAATATGTATTCGTATTATTAAAATTTCGCCTCAGCTAATTTTACCGCAGCAATTAAGTCATCATCATCTTCGTCCCGAAGTAGTTCCTGGAGTTGAGATCTTTTATCATCATCCTGATTATCTACTAAATCGAAAATGTTGTCATCATCCGGGAAAATGTATGCTGGATTATCATTATTAGACGTTGCATTCCTTGGGTCATCGTCGTCATCATCCCATTTAATGTCACTTAACCAGGTCAAGTTGCTCTCGAGATAGGTTTGAGTCTTAATCCCAAAAATCAATGACAGGTCTACGGAGCTCGGCTGAGAGTCCAGATTTATGGTTGATTCCGGTTGGGAATCGATAAAAATGATTTCAAGGTCATCCATCGTTGTTGAAAGATTACTAGTTTATGTCCTAGCTGTTAGCTGTGAGTAGTTATTATATAGGCACTTTGCTATGGGACAGTGTTAGTTACACAAAGGAGGAATATAAATTATAGAGAAAGTAGAAAGGTTCAAGGGCATCGAAACCGTTTTTCAGGAAACACTTAAAAAATACCTCTAAACTATCACATTAGATTCATTGCAAAGGGATGACCTACCTGTTTGAGGGTTGTTTGAATCGCAACACGGGACCAATCGTAAAAACAGGTTCATTGACAGTAAGTGGGAGGAGAGAGAATATAAATGAGCGAAGGATCGATTTGAGAGGATTTTACATGGTTGAGAAACAGGATTAAGATCGAAGTTAGTTCACATTATCGCCGATAGGTGGCGCCACCAAGTAGTAAGGATACGGGACAGACGTATATTTACTCTAAGTAGCATTAATTAATTTTGATGTCTTCCTATTATAATTTTATTCTTTGCGTGCTCCTATATATATCTCCATTAATTTGTGTTCTCTTACCATTCAACCCTCTATACGGACATCTAGATACCCAGGTTTCCAACCTATGTTTTCTATAGGATGTAAATTTCAGAAACTTCACACATTTGTTTTCCCAATTCAATGTTTATAAAATATCCTATAAGTATTTATTTAACTTGACCAGTTAATAACATAGCAGAAATTGGTTCCCAATTCAATGTTAATAAAATATCTTATAAGTATTTATTTAACATGATCACGTAATAACATAGCAATATGATGCACACTTACATTCAACATGTTGCCAAGCTGCACATGCTTAAGCAAATGTTGCTGCAACATGTTGCGAATTTGGTAATTCAGTGTAAAAAGCGACCGTCCCTTATCCTTACTACTTGGTGGCGCCACCTATCGGCGATAATGTGAACTAACTTCGATCTTAATCCTGTTTCTCAACCATGTAAAATCCTCTCAAATCGATCCTTCGCTCATTTATATTCTCTCTCCTCCCACTTACTGTCAATGAACCTGTTTTTACGATTGGTCCCGTGTTGCGATTCAAACAACCCTCAAACAGGTAGGTCATCCCTTTGCAATGAATCTAATGTGATAGTTTAGAGGTATTTTTTAAGTGTTTCCTGAAAAACGGTTTCGATGCCCTTGAACCTTTCTACTTTCTCTATAATTTATATTCCTCCTTTGTGTAACTAACACTGTCCCATAGCAAAGTGCCTATATAATAACTACTAATGTCACTTAACCAGGTCAAGTTGCTCTCGAGATAGGTTTGAGTCTTAATCCCAAAAATCAAGGACAGGTCTACGGAGCTCGGCTGAGAGTCCAGATTTATGGTTGATTCCGGTTGGGAATCGATAAAAATGATTTCAAGGTCATCCATCGTTGTTGAAAGATTACTAGTTTATGTCCTAGCTGTTAGCTGTGAGTAGTTATTATATAGGCACTTTGCTATGGGACAGTGTTAGGTACACAAAGGAGGAATATAAATTATAGAGAAAGTAGAAAGGTTCAAGGGCATCGAAACCGTTTTTCAGGAAACACTTAAAAAATACCTCTAAACTATCACATTAGATTCATTGCAAAGGGATGACCTACCTGTTTGAGGGTTGTTTGAATCGCAACACGGGACCAATCGTAAAAACAGGTTCATTGACAGTAAGTGGGAGGAGAGAGAATATAAATGAGCGAAGGATCGATTTGAGAGGATTTTACATGGTTGAGAAACAGGATTAAGATCGAAGTTAGTTCACATTATCGCCGATAGGTGGCGCCACCAAGTAGTAAGGATACGGGACAGACGTATATTTACTCTAAGTAGCATTAATTAATTTTGATGTCTTCCTATTATAATTTTATTCTTTGTGTGCTCCTATATATATCTCCATTAATTTGTGTTCTCTTACCATTCAACCCTCTATACGGACATCTAGATACCCAGGTTTCCAACCTATGTTTTCTATAGGATGTAAATTTCAGAAACTTCACACATTTGTTTTCCCAATTCAATGTTTATAAAATATCCTATAAGTATTTATTTAACTTGACCAGTTAATAACATAGCAGAAATTGGTTCCCAATTCAATGTTAATAAAATATCTTATAAGTATTTATTTAACATGATCACGTAATAACATAGCAATATGATGCACACTTACATTCAACATGTTGCCAAGCTGCACATGCTTAAGCAAATGTTGCTGCAACATGTTGCGAATTTGGTAATTCAGTGTAAAAAGCGACCGTCCCTTATCCTTACTACTTGGTGGCGCCACCTATCGGCGATAATGTGAACTAACTTCGATCTTAATCCTGTTTCTCAACCATGTAAAATCCTCTCAAATCGATCCTTCGCTCATTTATATTCTCTCTCCTCCCACTTACTGTCAATGAACCTGTTTTTACGATTGGTCCCGTGTTGCGATTCAAACAACCCTCAAACAGGTAGGTCATCCCTTTGCAATGAATCTAATGTGATAGTTTAGAGGTATTTTTTAAGTGTTTCCTGAAAAACGGTTTCGATACCCTTGAACCTTTCTACTTTCTCTATAATTTATATTCCTCCTTTGTGTACCTAACACTGTCCCATAGCAAAGTGCCTATATAATAACTACTCACGGTCGCCATGTAAATCGATGTTCAATCCGTTTTTCTGGATCGTTGGGGCTCAACCCTCCGATCTCTTTTATTGTCGTTTATGTTCTCAATTTTACAATTGTGTTTTGGGCTTTTGTAAGCCAAAAGCCGCGGAGCTGCGCTGCCAGTGACGCCGGCAGCGGAGCGGCAGAACTATGTGTTCTTATCTCTTATATGTTAGTATGTATATGTGTGAATATGCTCAGCGCTGTTGGCAGCGAGAGCGCGAGGGAAGATATATGTGTGTATGCATGTATATTAGTGCCGTCAAGTCATGGGAACATGCTGACGCTGCACTTGGGTCGCTCGAGGCATTCTTGAGTGAATCGTAATACGATCACCCAGAATGTCTGGGACTTTATTGTTACGTAAACACTGAAACAAAGTGTTACAGTGTGTATTCTTTAAGTACCGTCGGTACAGTGGGTATTCGTAATAATGAATACTTTACTTTACTTTAATATGAGCATACTACAATACACACTGCAGATTGGCCTCCTTGCGAGAGACCAGTCGCGACTTTTCAGTCTCTTGGTGGGCCTTGACCTCCTGCTGGTAGCGACCCTGGGCCGCCTTCAGCTCAAAGTCGAGACTTGCATGGCTCTTCTCCAGCTCACTGATCCTCTCCAGCAGCGCGCGGTTATCCTCTTTGGCCTTCTGCTCGTTCTCCAGATTGCGCTGCGTCTCCACCAGCAGAGCCTCCGTCTTCTTGCGCAGCTCGATCTCCTGCTCCACCTTCTGCATGGCCACCTTGTAGTTGTTCTTTCGCTGCGCCAGATCCTTCTCGTACTCGGCCGCAATGCGCTGCAGTTCGACCTCACGCTTGCCGCTCAGCTCGATCTTGTGCCGCAGGCTGGTGTCCTGCTTCTCCAGAGCATCGGCTCGGCCGCGCTCCCTCTCGAGCAGTGCCTCGAGCCGCTTCAGCTCGTTGGAGTTGGAGGTACGATGGCGACGGTTGTGCCCATGGCCGTGGGCATGGTTGTTGCTGGCGTTGCTGTTCACCGAATTCGGCTCCTTGGCCTCGGCGTCGACGGTGTCGCTGGACAGGAGCTGGTAGTCGCCCGTGTAGGTGAAGCCGATGAAGGGCAGGTGATTCCCATCGAAGCCCTTCGGTACGGGGAACACCTCCTCGGGCTTTTCGTCCCTCTCGATGTCCTCAAAGTTGCGCGTATCGTCGTCCGAGGTTAGCTCCGGCACAACCGGCGGCACACTCTCCCTGATATTGTCAAAGGACCAGGTGTCGTTTCTGAAGAACGGATGCGCCTTGATATCATCGATGCCGTAGCGGCCCAGACGCTGCGTCCGATCTGTGAGGAATGCCCGGATCAGGGCCTTGGCCTGTTCGCTGATCTCCAGCTCCTGGGGGAAGCTGAGCGTGTTCTTGTGGTCCATGATCTTGCCGTAGGTGCCCACCAGTGAGTCCGCGTAGAAGGGCATCTCCCCGAAGAGCATCTCGTAGAGGAAGATCCCCACCGACCACCAGTCGCACTCGCGGCCATACTCATTGTCGACACCCTGCGACTGCAGCACCTCCGGACTGATGTAGTCCGGCGTGCCGACCGCATTGCTGGACACCACCTGGCCGTTGGCGCCCATGCGCATGCAGGTGCCGAAATCGGCGAGCTTCAGATGCCCGTAATTGTCGAGCAGCATGTTGTCCGGCTTCACGTCACGGTGCACAAAGCCCATGTTGTGAATGGTGTCGAGGGCCAGCACCACCTCCATTGTGTAGAAAATGGCCCACTTTTCGGGTATATCGTAGTCCCCCATCAGCGAGACAATGTCACCGCCGGGCATAAAGTCCATCACCATGTACAGGTATTTGGAGTCCTGAAATGCAAAATGCAGTTGGACAATCCACTCGGAGTTGGCATGGGCCATAATGTGACGCTCCTCCCAGAAGAAGGCCGAGTCCGGGCGCTTCATCATCTCAAATTTGGATAGCCGCTTCATGGCGTACACCTGGCTGGAGGACTTGTGCCGCACCAGTTGCACCTCTCCAAAGGCCCCGGCGCCAATTAGCTTAATGAAGTCGAAGTCCTCGACATTCATGCGCAGCTGATTGATCCTCTGCGCCAGGGGTTTATATTTGGCAGCATACTGTTCGATGTTTTTCAGCCGCTTGAGCGTGTCGTGGTCGCAGTCGCTGACCAGGGCTGATACCGTATCCAGCAGGCAGTCCACATTGCAAATGCTGGTCGGATCGCGCATTTCGCGCTCGAGCGTGTTCGCTCGACGCCGCCTTTCCACATCCATGGCTAGAACGTCCCAGTTGGATAGTTGCCGTCGTTGTTGTGTTTTGTTTGCTTAATTCAGCTATGACAGTTTTTTCTCGGATTTTTTGAGTGGTTTGAATTACCTTGTAATTCGAAAGTGGTTCATATTGTATGTTATTTATATGTACTAATTGGTTGGTACTGGTTGTATTCAGCAATCGGACAAATGTTTAATTTTTTGAAGTTATTGTATTTGCTACATAAATACCAGGTTGAATTTCCTGGTTTGGGATCAATATGGTTTCTATATCGGACGTTAATTCTATTTTTCTGACAACTTGTGATCTTGCTGGTAGAAGAATTGTATTGTTACCAGAACTGTATGTTATTGGAACATAAATTTTAATTTTTATACCCGATACTCAAAATGAGTATTGGGGTATATTAGATTTGTGGTAAAAGTGGATGTGTGTAACGTCCAGAAGGAATCGTTTCCGACCCCATAAAGTATATATATTCTTGATCAGCATCAATAGCCGAGTCGATTGAGCCATGTCTGTCTGTCCGTCTGTCCGTCTGTCCGTCCCCTTCAGCGCCTAATGCTCAAAGACTATAGGAGCCAGAGCAACGATGTTTTGGATCCAAACTTCTGTGATATGTCACTGCTGCAAAAATATTTCAAAACTTTGCCCCGCCCACTTCCGCCCCCACAAAGGGCGAAAATCTGTGGCATCCACAATTTTAAAGATACGAGAAAACAAAAAACGCAGAATCGTAGAGAATGACCATATCTTTTAGACTGCAGAATCTGAATTGGATCGTATTACTATTATAGCCAGCATCAAGAAAACAATTTCATTTTTTCTCGCCCTGTGTAAAATGAAATGTTCAAATCCTTTTTGTTGGATCGTCGGGGCTCAACCCTCCGATCTGTTTTATTGTGATTTCTCTTCTGTGTTTTACAATTGTGGTTTGGGCTTTTGTAAGCCAAAAGCCGCGGAGCTGCGCTGCCAGTGACGCCGGCAGCGGAGCGGCAGAACTATGTGTTCTTATCTCTTATATGTTAATATGTATATGCTCAGCGCTGTTGGCAGCGAGAGCGCGAGGGAAGATATATGTGTGTATGCATGTATATTAGTGCCGTCAAGTCATGGGAACATGCTGACGCTGCACTTGGGTCGCTCGAGGCATTCTTGAGTGAATCGTAATACGATCACCCAGAATGTCTGGGACTTTATTGTTACGTAAACACTGAAACAAAGTGTTACAGTGTGTATTCTTTAAGTACCGTCGGTACAGTGGGTATTCGAAATAATGAATACTTTACTTTACTTTAATATGAGCATACTACATCTCCCTCCTTTTGAAAAATAACGTAATATAATGAAGTTATTTTATTTTTAGCTTTTACTATATATGTATACGAGTTATGTATTCTTGAAAAGACAATTTATATATATATTTTTTTCTTTTTTAGTCAATTATTAGAATATTGAATTTTAATTAATATTGATAAAATTTAAAAGTTATTTGAATATAAATGCGGAATAGTATATTTTTATGGTTTATATTTATGTATGGCCATACTAAAAAATTATTAATAATTGCAAATCTTTAACCTATCCTTATGTACTTTCTGAGTTTTGTTTTTATTATCGGAGATTATGACGTTATCTCTTTCTCCGATACTTTCTACTCTATATGGTCCTATATATTTAAAATCTAGCTTATGTCCTGTTTCATTTTTCAATAAAACTTTATCTCCTACAGCTAAATTTAAATCTTTTAACTTTAAGTCATAGAGCTGTTTATTTTTAATTTTATGCTCCTCGAGCATAATCCTTGCTCGTTTATATGCTATTTCTAATCTATATTTACTCTCTTTAGAGTAATCATCTATGTTATATAGAGGTGCTATTCTATCTATAGTATTAAATTGAACTGGTAAGTTTGAAGTCTTACCGAAAACTAGCTCATATGGACAATAATCATGTGCCATAGAGGGGGTTGTATTAAAACAATATACGAAGTATTGCAGCCATACATCCCAATCTGATTTGTCAGCTGAGATGTATGAGCGTATGAACTCGTTAAATGTTCTGTGGCTTCGCTCCACGGTTCCTACAGTCTGGTGATGATGTGCAGTAGAAGTTATGTTTTTGATGTTTAGATTTTTACATAAGTCTTCAATTATTGAATTTTTATATTCTGTTCCCATGTCCGTAATGAACGTCTTCATTGGACCGTACTTTAGAATAAAATTTTCAAAAATAGCTTTAGCTACTGTATTTGCACTTTTGTTTCTAATAGGTATGGCAACAAGGTATTTTGTCAGGTCACATATTAAGGTGACTGCATATTCATTTCCTTGTTCTGATTTAGGAAGTGGACCGATCGTATCCACTATTACCCTATCAAAAGCCATGTATGGTGTTTCTGTAATAGTCAATGGAGTTATTGTGTGCTTGGTTACTTTAGCTTTTTGGCATTTTGGACATTTTCGTATGTAATTGGTTATTTCTTTAGTCATACCTTTCCAAAAATAATGTCTTTTGACCTTGGCCAAGGTTTTTGTTATGCCTGTATGTCCTCCTTGTATGGGATCATCATGTAATGTAGACAGTATTGCTTCTTTTTCTTTTTCATTTTTAATTAGGGTCACCGGGTTGAGTAGCGCTACTCTTATTGTTCGTAATATTTTATTGCCCATATTTTTAAAATTATCTATTGAAATGTATTCAAAGATATTTTCCCACGGTGCCACTTTGAGTTGGCTGATTTTTTGTTTACCGGCTTGCGTTTCAAGCCTTTGGAAAAACTGACCTAAGTCAAGGGTTCCATTAGTATACAAATCGCTAACATCATATCTTGCAGTAATTTTTTTCCATGTTTGAAAAAACATAAATTATTATTTACATGCAAGGTCACTACTTTACGTACTTCGTCATTGTTGATGACTTCATATACGTTGGGCTTTGAAGCTTTTGTTAGAGATTGCCTAGGCAATTCTATTTTTTCTTTTCCTGCGCAGGATTTCTGTCTACTCTGTTGCCTGGTAGTGACTTTCAGGACTTTATTTGTTTTTTGTATGTTTTTCAGGTCTGTGATGGTTATTCTTGATAACGCATCTGCTACATGATTATCTTTACCCTTTAGATACTCGACTGTAAAGTCGTATTCTTCTAATTCGAGCCGCATGCGTGTGAGTTTTGAGCTAGGATTGACCATTGAAAATAGGTATGTTAGTGGTCTGTGATCCGTTTTTACTGTAAAGTGTTTACCATAGAAATATGGTCGAAAATGGGTAATTGCCCAATGAATTGCTGCTAATTCCTGTTCTGTAGTACTTTTGTTACTTTCACCTTTTGTGAATGAACGTGATGCATATGCTAATGGGAGTTGGAGTCCGTTATGGTTTTGAGTTAAAACCGCTCCACATGCTTGTTTACTAGCATCGGTGATTATGCAAAATTCTTTCTGAAAATCTGGGTACTGTAACAGAGTGGGTTCCATAAGTTTATCTTTTAAATATTGGAATGCATTTTGACATTCAGTTGACCACTCAAAGGGGACATTCTTTTTACATAATCTAGTTATGTGCCGGGAATAGTCGGCGAAGTTTTTAATAAAACGTCTATAATAATTGCAAAATGCAATAAATCGTCTAACGCTGTCGGCATCATGTGGGACTTGATAGTTTTTGCTCTTTGCCTTTATAGGGGTTGTTGCTCATATTGCTCATATTTTTGAATTCGTTTGTTTCTCGTTACAATTGTTTTTGGTTTATACTTTTGTTCATTTAGAATTTGCCTTAAACATCTCTATGGTTATTTTTGTGGACGCACCTCATCCATTATGGTTCGGTCCGAGACGGTTGTGCCTATCCTGTCCAGCCAGACTCGGACCGTACCGCAGTGCCACCGCCGGCCGTTCTCAGCGCGCAAGCCCCTTAGGGCGGAGGGCGACGAGGGGGCGCCGCTCACGAGAGCGTGCTGCTTGTGCTTTACCATCTGATGGACTGATGGACCGTATTGTCCATTGGCCATTGGCCGTGTTGGAAGTCGGCCTTGGCCTGACCCGGAGCTGGTGCTACCGATGCCCGTCTACCCACTGATGGCTGGGTCGGGGACGGAGAGGAGACGGTTCCGTGTGGCACGGGGCTGTGGTGGGGACCTGGCGCGTCGGTGATTACACGAACGGGACACACACACCAATGCATTTTGAAGTTTTTATATTTTTTTTTTTGTACGATTTTTTTTCAGAGTTTTTGGAGTTGTACTGATACATTATCTACTAGGTCACATTTAGGTTAGTCTTCCTTTTTTTTTGTTTTAGTGTATTTTTTTTTTTTTTTAATTATTTGCTATTCATTTATTCTTTTTAATAATAAAAAAAAATTACTAAAAAATTTTTTTTCTCATGGACACACATATCTATATACCCTTCATTTTTTTTTTTTTTTTTTTTACTCTTTAAAATTTCATCAATATAAATTATTTTTTTTTTATATATATTTGATCAAAATGAAGGAAGAAAAAAAATGTTAAGGGACATGTGATCGATTTACAGGTTTTTCATTATATAATTCAATATCGATCACATGGTTTTAGTAATAGCCTAACAGAGGTTAGTATTTTCAAGTTGCACTTTAAGGGTGCTTCAACTTGAGATAGAATATTATAATTATTGGCAATATGAGGCATGGCATTTCTGCAGCTCAATTGCGTTACTTCGCACCAGTGCGAAGTTGTTATTGATTTCCTTGATGCGCTCTTGGCAGCGTTGTCGGTCCTCTTCATTTGTATATGCTTTTTCCAGGTCCCGCTCCAGACGTCGTTGTTGAAGCAGCCGTTTGATCCGGCCGCCCCTCTTTGTTTTCTTCCTTGGGCGTTTTTCTTGTCGTGCCCTGTACTCAGCTATTGTGAGTGGGCGTGGTCCATCGTTTGGATACACTTCTAAGGCCTCTTGTAGGCTGAGTGCGTCCCTTTGCTCGGTAGGAGCAGCGTCGGCGAAGTCTGGTGCATTTTCTGCTGCTGGAGTGTTTGTGTTACTGTCCATCGACGGTGCAAGGGGCGGTCCTATGCCACTCGCACTTATATTATTGGTCCTTGCTGGGTCTAGTGGGGCCGGTGCTGGTCTTCGCACAGGTTTTTATATTGCGTGTACGCTCTTTGTGGCGCGGGCTGTTATATCTCCTTGGGTATTATGTATTCCTGGCCGCATTGTAGCCGCCAAATTTAAGGGTATAAATTATAATGCAACATGGGTTTGTGCGTAATATCGTCGGCAGTCGTGCATGGGTCTGGCGAAACGGCTGGTTTGGCTTTCTGCTGGGTTTTTTTTTTTTCTTGGCACTGGCACTGGGGACAACACTGTTTCAATAGTTTTTCCAATTTTCTTTTGACTTGGTCCGATTTTTTAAAACAAAATCACATGGTATTATATTTTTTTTTTTTTCGGCCATTCTTTGTCTTTCAAAATTTTAACACTTTTTTTTTTAAAAATTTCTCTCTTTTTTTTTTCTCAATCCTTAGATTGATCCATCGCGTAGGACATATCGAGTCCTGTCACGACTCGATATGTCCTGTCACGGTCGCCATGTAAAATGAAATGTTCAAATCCTTTTTGTTGGATCGTCGGGGCTCAACCCTCCGATCTGTTTTATTGTGATTTCTCTTCTGTGTTTTACAATTGTGGTTTGGGCTTTTGTAAGCCAAAAGCCGCGGAGCTGCGCTGCCAGTGACGCCGGCAGCGGAGCGGCAGAACTATGTGTTCTTATCTCTTATATGTTAATATGTATATGCTCAGCGCTGTTGGCAGCGAGAGCGCGAGGGAAGATATATGTGTGTATGCATGTATATTAGTGCCGTCAAGTCATGGGAACATGCTGACGCTGCACTTGGGTCGCTCGAGGCATTCTTGAGTGAATCGTAATACGATCACCCAGAATGTCTGGGACTTTATTGTTACGTAAACACTGAAACAAAGTGTTACAGTGTGTATTCTTTAAGTACCGTCGGTACAGTGGGTATTCGAAATAATGAATACTTTACTTTACTTTAATATGAGCATACTACACCTGTCTCTCTCTAACACACAGGTAGCATAGGCGGCTTTGCTTAGAGTAAAACATTAGCGCCTAGATCTCAGAGACTATAAAAGCTAGAGCAACCAAATTTGGTATCCACACTCCTAATATATCAGACCGAGACGAGTTTGTTTCAAAATTTCGCCACACCCCCTTCCGCCCCCGCAAAGGATGCAAATCTGGGGATATTCACAAATCTCAAAGACTATTAACGCTAGAGTAACCAAATTTGGAATCCGCACTTCTCTTAGATCTCACTATAAAACGTGTATCTCAAAATTTCGCCCCACCCCCTTCCGCCCACACAAAGGACGAAAATCTGTTGCATCCACAATATTGCAGATTCGAGAAAACTAAAAATGCAGAATCATAGATAACGACCATATCTATCAGATTGCTGAATCTGGATCAGATCAGATAATTTTTGTAGCCAAAAGGAACAAATCAATTTGCAGTGGCTACGCAGCGCGTGACATCACGCTCAGACTGATTTTCTGTCTCTCTCGCACGCACTCTTTGTCGTGTCGTTTAATATTAGCGGCGTCTGCCGAAGGAAAGCCATACTGACTTAGTATCGGGTATAACTGTAGAGTTGCGGTGTCCGCAGCAACTCACAACGTTCCCCCTCGTTTTTATATTATTTGGTCGTATTATTAACCAATCCTCTGCAGGTTTTAAGTCTATTAGGCAGTTTAATTCTTTTATGAAATCAATGCCTATTATTCCATCACACGGAATTGCAAAATTCTGATTAACTAAATGGAAATTGTGTGGAATTATGTACTTATCCGTCTGTAGCTCTATTAGGGTAAGGCCTTGGGATGTTATTATACCTTCCCCTATTCCTTGAATATCTATTTTATTTTTTGTTTGAATGTCGTTAAAGACATCTGAATTTTCTTTTAATAATGATATATTGGCACCTGTATCTATAAGGAATGTAAGTTGTTTTCCTGTTTTAGAATTGAGGAATGCCACGAATATATTGAGATTGAGGTTGATTGTGTGAACCGCTGGATTTTTTAATTTAGTGTATCTAAAGGATCTTGGGAGTTTCCCGAAGCTGTCTGGGTAACACGAACATTGTTCTGTCGTGTGTTTCCATTGCTATTGTATCTTTGGTTGTTATAGGTTCCACCGTTATTACGGTTATTTCCCCAACACGACCTCTATTGTTATTATAACTATTGTTGTTGTAAATATGGTTGTGGTTGTAACCACGACCATTTCCTCCACCACGATAGTTACCTCGAAAGTTACTACCGCGGTAGACTTGTCCTTGTCTGGTGTACAATATTGAACTTGCGCTACCAGTCATCTCTGTACTACACTGTATATATTTTGCTACGGCATCATTCATTGTTGGGAATGTCCCTGCTTCTAGTATTGTTTGCTCGCAATTTGTAACCATTGTACTAATGGCCTCTTTGCAGCTGAACTTATCGGCGTGTTCCGCTGGCAAACCCTCATCAATGTATGATGCTTCTAGAAGTTTTCTCATATCATCAATCTCTGTTGTGAATTGGGCGGCTGTTTTGCCTTTTTGGCATACTTTTGCCATTTTAGCCTTTATAACATCTGATGACTCTCCGACAATAGTGTCTTGCAATTTCTTTATTATTGCGCTAATGGTGGTTTCATCTTGTATTTTATACAATGTAGTTCCTATTACTTTTGATTTAATTACTTCTATAGCTAAATTTTCGTATGGTCCTTTCGTTAGATCGACCAATTTGACTGCCGTAATGAATCTTTGTAAATGGAGTTTCTGTCCATTAAATTCCGGAATGGCGTGCGAAATATCTTTGATATATGCCCGTTGGGCAATTGTTTCGTTTGCCATTGTGGTTGGTTCTTGCCCAACCACGCTGTTTGCTGAACTAGTCGACGGTTTGTCGTCGTTCACCGGATGGTTCGATCTATTTGATCGAGAATCGTCTTCCGATATAATGATAATATTTTTTACATTCGGGGGCCTGGGACTTATTGGCCTTGATTCCGATTCTACAGCTGGTATATATGTCGCAGCTGTGTTTAGAAGATTTGGGATGTGTATGTCTAGATTGAATTTTTCTTTAACGAATACTAATCGTTCCCTTAGACGTTTGAAGACGTCTGTAGATTGAAACCAATGTATATCAGTAAGTCTTTGTCTGTTTTCTAGAAAAAGTTCTCTGACCTCATTATATATGTTTACCAAATTAGTTGTATGTTTAATGACCGTACTATTTTGTGTAGGTCTGTTCTGCGTTAAGCATTTGTATGACTTATCGAATTCTGCTCTTAGAGTGCAAACTTTAGCGCAGATCGTAAGCCAGTCCATATGTGTTTTTTAATGTTGTCCATTCCGATTGGGAGACAATCTAACATTAGCAATCACAATTCTTCCTAAAATTTCATTTTCTATTATTTGGCTGTTTACGAGGATGCCGGGTATGGTTGATAATACGATACCCTTTTGTGTGGCATCACAATGAATTAGTGGTGAAAAAGGTAAATTATATTCGTTCATATATGAGTATTCGAACTCGTATATGCTAATTGGATTGGGGAATGCGGCTAAGATTGCTTTAGCTCTATATTCGAAATTTTCATTCCTATCGTGGGTAGCCCTAATGGCTGCTGCTGTTCTACGAGACATTTTATTTTGTCTTTGTAACAATGTATTAAAGGCGGGAATTCTACCTGAAGTGTACCCATGTACATGTATTCGAGCTCTATTATGCTCCTAGGGGTCGTTGAGACCAATTTTTTTTTTTTTTTTTTTTATACTTTATCTAAATTGTTTGCCCTACTCATATATCTCTTTTTATACCCGATACTCAAAATGAGTATTGGGGTATATTAGATTTGTGGTAAAAGTGGATGTGTGTAACGTCCAGAAGGAATCGTTTCCGACCCCATAAAGTATATATATTCTTGATCAGCATCAATAGCCGAGTCGATTGAGCCATGTCTGTCTGTCCGTCTGTCCGTCCGTCCGTCTGTCCGTCTGTCCGTCCCCTTCAGCGCCTAATGCTCAAAGACTATAAGAGCTAGAGCAACGATGTTTTGGATCCAGACTTCTGTGATATGTCACTGCTACAAAAATATTTCAAAACTTTGCCCCGCCCACTTCCGCCCCCACAAAGGGCGAAAATCTGTGGCATCCACAATTTTAAAGATACGAGAAAACAAAAAACGCAGAATCGTAGAGAATGACCATATCTTTTAGACTGCAGAATCTGAATTGGATCGTATTACTATTATAGCCAGCATCAAGAAAACAATTTCATTTTTTCTCGCCCTGTCTCTCTCTAACACACAGGTAGCATAGGCGGCTTTGCTTAGAGTAAAACATTAGCGCCTAGATCTCAGAGACTATAAAAGCTAGAGCAACCAAATTTGGTATCCACACTCCTAATATATCAGACCGAGACGAGTTTGTTTCAAAATTTCGCCACACCATCTTCCGCCCCCGCAAAGGATGCAAGTCTGGGGATATTCACAAATCTCAAAGACTATTAATGCTAGAGTAACCAAATTTGGAATCCGCACTTCTCTTAGATCTCACTATAAAACGTGTATCTCAAAATTTCGCCCCACCCCCTTCCGCCCACACAAAGGACGAAAATCTGTTGCATCCACAATATTGCAGATTCGAGAAAACTAAAAACGCAGAATCATAGATAACGACCATATCTATCAGATTGCTGAATCTGGATCAGATCAGATAATTTTTGTAGCCAAAAGGAACAAATCAATTTGCAGTGGCTACGCAGCGCGTGACATCACGCTCAGACTGATTTTCTGTCTCTCTCGCACGCACTCTTTGTCGTGTCGTTTAATATTAGCGGCGTCTGCCGGAGGAAAGCCATACTGACTTAGTATCGGGTATAACTGTAGAGTTGCGGTGTCCGCAGCAAATCACAACGTTCCCCCTCGTTAATTATCTTATTATGTTTTACATACAATGTTAAAAGGAATTGTAAAACAGTGACTGTTGACGCCCCTTAATAGAATAGAGGATTAAATTACTTTATAATGGTTAACAATTTGAAGATTTGAATTAATATGTAAATAGTACTAAAATTGTGAATTAATTTGAAGTTGGCGCGTTACATTATGTACGTATAAAGAAGCGCAATCGATAGTATCAATAGTATCGAGCCAAAACGATCTGAATTATGATCACTAGATTTAAGAGATATATACGAAATAAAACGAACGAGCAAGGAGCTGCATCGAGCGGATTAAGGAAGGTCTGAATTGTGTAGACGGATTCCATTGGAAAACTGTTGGAGGGACTTAGCTCGTACATTTGGCGCCCGAGCAGGGACCTTTGGAGAAGGTTCAATTACCGGATGGTGTTAACGACTGGAACTCAATAAATATTTCACCCTGAGTCTGGCTGACGGCGAGTGCGACAGCGGCTTCGGTATCGAATTGTGAGTGTGAACTGCTTTGAGCATCTAATATTTCTTGCAGGCATGTTTAGTTCCAATTCGATGTGTGTGAATAATCTTAAAACAATACAATTGTGTTAGTGTCAAGTGGTCGCGGCTTTGAGACTTCTGCGCTTTAATTGTTCTGTAAGCGGGGTCTCGTGTAGAAAGCAGATTACAATTACAGTTAGCTTGAGCGCTTAGGTATCTGCATACACACATACAGCCTAGTGCGTGCACTGCTATACGTTGAAGCAAGGCACATACATACTTGCATATATATGCAGTTACAAGCCGGCACTTAAAGAACAGTAATTGCTATTTGACATTGATTTAACTTTGTAGTCGTTTCTTCTTTGACTGCCGGTTCGTTGGGGCGCAAGTACACATTTTGGTACAGTGGCGCACAGTGGTTGATTGTTGATCAATTATTGAATTGGGCAGTGTAGTGAGAATTTAAAGTTAGCCGATTATTGAATAGAGTGGCTAAACTTGGTACCGGGTTACTTACTCATGCCAATATTGAGTATTTTTTTATTGTTAAATTGTCACGGGTAAAACCGGTGTAAATAGTCAGTGCAAATGGCACCTAGAAAGGGTAAAGATGCGGAGGTGCTCACTTCTCGAACGGCGTTAATGAATTCCTTTGTCCGTAACAAGGTCTATATCGAAAAAAATAGCGACTCCATGACGGCTGCGGAGCTGGAAGCCAGGTTAAGTCTAATTGAGACAAACTTTAATCAGTTCTGCAACATTCAGGCTAAAATTGAACACGATAGCGAGGACGCCAGCGAATATGAAAGCCGCTATGAAGCTGAGGAGGTTTATTGCGAATTAAAGGCCAAGTTACTAAGCTGTCTTGGAAATAGGGGACGGCGGCAGTCCAATGTAGGTGATCTTCTAAATAGCACACAGGTGTCTCGTTCATCGAGACTTCCCAAGCTAAAGCTGCCTGAGTTCGCTGGAAAGTTTACGGAATGGACCAGCTGGTACAACACCTTTACTACTCTAATAGAATCAGACTCTGAATTGGATGAGTTGTCTAAATTTATTCATTTGAGATCAGCGTTAGGAGCTGGACCGTTAAGTGCGATTGAGGGTTTGAAATTAACAGGGCCTAATTATCGCAAGGCACTACGATTATTGAAAGATCGCTATGAAAATAAGGCAATTATTCTGCAATCACATGTACAGGAGCTATTCAACTTAAGGCGGCTAAAGAGACCCGACTCAGAGGGACTGAGAGTGCTGGTAGACAATGTAAATGCCCAATTAGTAGCACTCAACTCGTTAAGCGACGATAAGGAGATTCTGGATGCAGTAATTTTCCATCTGATTCGCACAAAGCTTGATGAAGATACAATGGATAGGTGGGAAGTTGAGTGGGATTGCCAAAAGTTACCGTCGTGGTCATTGTTATCGCAGTTTCTGATAAACAGAGGAGTCAATATGGCAAATAGGGAAGTTCGGCGAGGCAATGGAGCCCGACCCAGTGGTAAAGGTGAGATGAAAAATGCGACCTTAGCTGCAACAATAGGCAGCAATGGCTGCTACGTTTGTCCTGGGACCCATGGATTGAAAGGGTGTCAAAGGTTTAACGAACTATCACCAGTACAACGTTACCATGAGGCGAAGAAGCATTCGCTGTGCCTGATTTGTTTTAGCAAGCGACATACAACTAGAAACTGTAATGGTCCGCGTTGTAGGATTTGCAGCAAGCCGCATCATGAACTTCTGCATCGAGAGATACCTATTGTTGCCAAGGAGCCGGGGCTCAAAGGGCAGGAGTTGCAAGAGCCAAAGTCACTGCATAGCTCCCTATTGTCTAGATCATCCACCAACTTTCTTGCGACCGCTGTAGTTCACATCAAAGCTATAGACGGAGGATATCGCAATTGCAGGTGCGTGTTAGATTCCGGTAGTCAATTAAATTTTCTGACGGCTAGGATAGTCTCGGCCCTGGGCCTAGAAATGCGCGACTCAGTCATACAACTCAGTGGTATTGGAAATGCAACATCTCAAGTTATGGGAGAGGTGCAAGCGACGTTTAAATCTAGAGTCACCAGATATATGGCTACCGAGGACTTCTGTGTGCTGAAGGAAATAACTCAGTATAACCCAACAAGCTCAGGAATTTGTTCGGAGTGGGTTCCACCCAAGGGAGTTACGCTGGCCGACCCTACATTTCAGTCCGGGGAAGATATTGACATGCTAGTTGGAGTCACATTGTTTTTCAAGCTAATTGTAGCAGGGCAAATTAAACTAGGAGCACACCTTCCAAGGCTTCAAAAGTCTCTGTTAGGCTGGGTCGTCGTAGGTGAATTCACGAAATCTTCTGAAGTTGCACTGTTAGCAACTGACATTGAACGAAAGGGGTCGAAAAATGATCACCTGCAAGAGCTCGTACAAAGGTTTTGGAAGTGTGAAGAAGTCCCTGAAACAGTAGATAAGTTCACTGAGGAACAAAAACAGTGCGAAGATTGTTTTGTGACGCATGTTAAGCAGGAGGCCTTAGGACATTTAGTGGTAGCTCTGCCCTTTAAGAATCCTAAAGTTGAGTTAGGCGAAACTTATCAAATCGCACTTACCAGGTTCTTGAATTTAGAGAAGAGGTTAAATCGTAGCCAAGCGCTGAAGGAACAATATGTTCAATTTATTGAAGAATATCGCCAGTTAGGGCATTTAACGGCAATAGAGCCCGCCGGACAAGAAAAGGTCGAATACTTCATGCCACATCATCCGGTTATTCGCCCAGAGAGTTTGACGACCAAGTTACGGGTCGTATTTGATGCCTCATGTAGATCTAGCAACGGCAGGTCACTGAACGACGCAACCTTGGTTGGTCCAACGTTGCAGCCAGATCTGTTCGAGACTTTGACCAGGTTCCGTTTCTATAGATACGCCCTTACGGCCGACATAAAGAAAATGTACCGTCAAATATTGTGTGAGGAAAGGTATTCCCACACATAGGGGGCAGTATAGGGTTAAGCGCTAACGACCGTTATCCGGGGATATCCGGAGGCGGCGAATTCCCGAGGAGAGCGCTCCCGGGGTCCCAAGATGAGAGGGGAGGACCCCTGGGGAGAGAGCAGGGATGACGGGATCGGGCCGGCAGTGGTCCAGCGCATGTCCAAATATGGTCATGAGATCACGCCACCAGCCAGGTCCCGTTGGAGAGCGAGCTGCGGGATGACGGGATCGGGCCGGCAGTGGTCCAGCGCATGACCAAATATGGTCATGAGATCACGCCACCAGCCAGGTCCCGTTGGAAAGCGACAAGGGAATGAAGGAACG
The DNA here is from genome assembly GCF_003286085.1 of Drosophila persimilis. Lineage (NCBI taxonomy): Eukaryota > Metazoa > Arthropoda > Insecta > Diptera > Drosophilidae > Drosophila > Drosophila persimilis. The sequence goes on along the minus strand of NW_020825439.1, from coordinate 19,780 downwards.
CCGATGGAAAAATACGGGCACCGCATGGCGGAAAGTGCCGTTAGCGCCAGGCGGCATCGGCGGCGCCGACGCAGAAGCGAGCCTATAAGAGGAGGGCCGCGACCAGAAAAGGGGACAGTCCACAGACGGAGCCAACAAGAGTGAAGTGAATAGTGAGCCACGAAAGTGAAACCAAGCAAAGGGAAAAGATCCGTAGCAAGCGAACGCGTTGTGTGAGGATTAAGAGGCGGACTCGAGCGTGCAGCCAAGAGCCAAAGACTCAAATCCCTTGAACCAACGGCGCCCCGCTTGAAACACATCCCTTCAGGAGTGAGGCACCCTCGGGCCGAAAAGCCAAGTGAGTCGAGTGAGAGCGAACGCGTCAGGCGCCTGACTGAGAGGTGGATTTGGGCCCCGTGCCAAGAATCGCTAGCCCCAGTCAGTAGAGCCGGCGGTGCCACGCTTGGCGACGCCGTGGGGGGCCCAGGGAGCAACGCGCTCATCGGACCACAGAGGAGAGTCGGGAGGAGAACCAGCGCCGGAATCCGCGTAGCGTAAGATAGACTTAAGATACCAATAAAGCATTTTTAACATACCAGTACAAGATCCAACCCGTGCATTCTTACTTGTCGTCGGGGCAACATATAAATATTGTTGCAGCGAGCCTACCGACCGCTGAGCCAGCCCAGCTGCATCAGACGGAGAAGAACGGTTCGTTACAACTGGCGCCCAACGTGGGGCCTTGCGACAAGTAAAAGACAAAGTGCACTTGGGAAGGGCGGTACTGAGTTTGGTATCGAGAGAACATAAAAATGAGGAGCCGACGATGGGTTCACTCATTGAGGAAAGAGGACTTGGTCCAGTGCGCGCGGGCGTGCGGTCTTCGATTGGAAGGTACGCTGACCGAGATGCGCCGAATCTTCAAGGAGTGGATTGAGAAGCACGGAGAGGAACCGGAGTATGCGGACGCGCTCGAGGCCTGGGAGATGAAGGCGGGAGGAGCCGCGACCGCGACCCAGATGGAGGACGGGGCGGATCCATACGAGCGCCTGACGCTGCCGGCGAGTGCGGAGCAAGTAACGCTGTGGAGACGGCCGTCCGAGACCCAAGAGGAGCTCATCGCGAGCCTGGCGGTCCCGGTGAAAAGCCGGTCGCCTAGCCGACCGCGGGCAGAGAGTGGGGAGAGGCCCACCCGGCCAGCACCGTCGGAGCAAGGGAGCGCGAGAAACCCACAGAGGGAGGAAGAAGGGAGAGCAGGGGAGGATCATCGACGGGGACTCGAAGAACAAACCACGAGACCGTCCAGTTCGAGTTTTGCCCACGTCGCCAAGCAGGTCAGGGAGTGGTCGTTTCGGTTCGACGGAACGGCAAAACCACTCGAGTTCCTGGAACAGATCGAGTGGTCAGCCGACATGTACGGGTTGGAGTTGAATTTAATTCCGCGAGCCATGCCTGAGCTGCTAAAGGGTCGGGCGCTCATGTGGTTCGTAGCCAACAACAGGCAGTGGCAGACATGGAACGCATTTGCGCGTAGCTTCCAAGCATACTTCCTGCCGAGGGGGTATTTTGAAAAATTGCTCCAGGAGGTGAGGTTGAGGAAGCAAAGATGGGGAGAGCCATTCAAGGACTACATGGTGGAGATGCAGACCCTCATGCGGCCACTAAAATGCACGCCCGAAGAGCAGTTGGAGCTCATTAGAGACAACACCATGCCAGATTTGAGGGTGTTCATCCGGCCACATAGGTGCAGAGACCTGGACCACATGATGACGCTGGCCGACGAGTTTGAGGCTCTGGAGAGGGATCGGCTGGAGTTCCAACGAGAATGTCCGGCGAGCAAAGCAAAAGCAAATAATCCGTTCGCCCGTCCGACAGTAACGGAGATATGTCGCCGCTGCCAGGGCGAAACGGCAGCCAGCTCTGATTCGACAGGGGAAAAAAGGCCGGTCCCAACGCGGCGGGAAGACCAAACGCGCACAAGAAAAACAAACAAAACGGCCGGCATCGCGAGGAAATAGTACGTTTTCCAGTCCATTGAGGGATTCGCGATCCGGAAGTAGAGTACGCACGCTGCGACATATCGAGTAGTTTTTTTGAAACATCCCAAACCGGGGTCGCGGAAAACCGGAGCTTTTCCGCCAATAAAAGAAAGGGGGAAGTGTGAGGAAAGGTATTCCCACACATAGGGGGCAGTATAGGGTTAAGCGCTAACGACCGGTATCCGGGGATATCCGGAGGCGGCGAATTCCCGAGGAGAGCGCTCCCGGGGTCCCAAGATGAGAGGGGAGGACCCCTGGGGAGAGAGCAGGGATGACGGGATCGGGCCGGCAGTGGTCCAGCGCATGTCCAAATATGGTCATGAGATCACGCCACCAGCCAGGTCCCGTTGGAGAGCGAGCTGCGGGATGACGGGATCGGGCCGGCAGTGGTCCAGCGCATGACCAAATATGGTCATGAGATCACGCCACCAGCCAGGTCCCGTTGGAAAGCGACAAGGGAATGAAGGAACGCCGATGGAAAAATACGGGCACCGCATGGCGGAAAGTGCCGTTAGCGCCAGGCGGCATCGGCGGCGCCGACGCAGAAGCGAGCCTATAAGAGGAGGGCCGCGACCAGAAACGGGGACAGTCCACAGACGGAGCCAACAAGAGTGAAGTGAATAGTGAGCCACGAAAGTGAAACCAAGCAAAGGGAAAAGATCCGTAGCAAGCGAACGCGTTGTGTGAGGATTAAGAGGCGGACTCGAGCGTGCAGCCAAGAGCCAAATACTCAAATCCCTTGAACCAACGGCGCCCCGCTTGAAACACATCCCTTCAGGAGTGAGGCACCCTCGGGCCGAAAAGCCAAGTGAGTCGAGTGAGAGCGAACGCGTCAGGCGCCTGACTGAGAGGTGGATTTGGGCCCCGTGCCAAGAATCGCTAGCCCCAGTCAGTAGAGCCGGCGGTGCCACGCTTGGCGACGCCGTGGGGGGCCCAGGGAGCAACGCGCTCATCGGACCACAGAGGAGAGTCGGGAGGAGAACCAGCGCCGGAATCCGCGTAGCGTAAGATAGACTTAAGATACCAATAAAGCATTTTTAACATACCAGTACAAGATCCAACCCGTGCATTCTTACTTGTCGTCGGGGCAACATATAAATATTGTTGCAGCGAGCCTACCGACCGCTGAGCCAGCCCAGCTGCATCAGACGGAGAAGAACGGTTCGTTACAATTGGTTGCGGAACCACATAGAAACTATCAATGCATTCTCTGTCGATGCAACGTTTCGGATCCTATCCAGGTGCTACGCCTAAACACGGTCACTTATGGAACAAATTCGGCGCCGTTCCTGGCAGTACGTTGCCTCTATTACTTGGTCGATAGGTACGCGGAAAAGTTTCCGTTAGCTAGAGAGGCAGTAAAGCGAAGTTTCTATATGGATGATATGCTGTGTGGAGCCGAATCAAAAGAGGAATTGACAAAGTTGAAAGAACAAGTGACCGAATTATTAGGGCTAGGAAAGTTCGAGCTGCACAAATGGCGCAGCAATTATCAAGGAATGGACAACAACACCAGCGTAGAGCCCCTGATGCTAAAAACAGAGGACGCAGCTAAAACTTTGGGGATATATTGGTCAAGTCTAGAGGACAAATTCCAATTTTGCTTTAACATAAAGGTCTCCGCAATCGCCACGAAGCGATCAGTGCTGTCCGAATTGGCTCAGGTGTTTGATCCGTTAGGGTTCTTGAGTCCCTTGCTGATCTTGGGCAAGATCTTTGTTCAGGAACTTTGGCTTCTAAAGCAGGATTGGGACGAGGAGTTACCAGCAAGCTACGCAACTCAATGGCTTCGATATAAAGAAGAACTGAAACTAATTGACAAAATTTCAATTCCGCGATCCTCAATTCCAATTACGGCCGACCCATGCACTTTGCAACTGTTTGGTTTCTCTGATGCATCCAACAGAGCTTACGGCGGCGTAATTTATGCTCGTGTTAGGGATGAAGGGGGAGGAATTTCGGTGCGACTGGTAACGGCCAAGTCCAAAGTAGCCCCAGTTAGGGTAACATCATTGCCACGTTTAGAGTTACAAGGGGCATTGTTAGTGGCCAAGCTAATGGCAAAGGTATGCGCCTGTCTTCACATACCAGTAGAGAAGGTTAACTATTTCACGGACTCCACAATTGTGTTAAATTGGCTGTCGTCACATGCTAGTCGATGGACCACCTTCGTTGCCAATAGGGTGGCTCAAATACAAGAGCTCACACATGTACAGGATTGGTTCAAGGTCGACACCAAATCAAACCCTGCAGATATTGTATCTAGGGGATTATTGGTAACCGAATTGAGCAAGTCAACGATGTGGTGGAACGGTCCAGAATTTTTAATGGACGCAGCAGATGACTGGACCAAATTTAATTGGAGTGAGGAAATACAAACAGTTCCAGAGGAGAGGAAATGTAAGTTCTCGCTGACAGTTGGAAAGGTAGAAAGTAATGAGAAGTTAGATGTCGTGGGGAGATGCAAATTTGCAAATGATTTCCTCAAATTGCAGCGAGTTTTTAGCTATATTTTTCGCTGGCGTAGAATATCGTTGAGATCAAACTCAAATGAAACAGGCAACCTTACTGCAGCTGAAATGGAGGGAGGATTGCGCTATATTGTGTATAATGTGCAGCAGTTGAGCTTGCATGAGGAATTCATTAAGCTTAAAGAGGGAAAGGTGATCAAATCAGCGAGAATTCAGAGTTTAAGCCCGTTTTTACAAGAGGAAGAGGGAATAGCTATTATTCGAGTCGGCGGAAGGTTGTCCAATGCCGAATTGCCATTTGACACAAGGCATCCCATCTTAATGCCGAGCAACCATAAAGTGGTAGAGGCGCTTGTTGAACTCACACATCGAAAGAATTTACATGCTGGGGCACAATCGCTATGTGCCTTTTTGCGACAGAGATATTGGGTAATCAATTGCAGGAAACTTGCCCGCAGGGTGATCCGTGGCTGCATACCATGCTTTCGTCGTCGGCCGCTCGCTGCAACACAGCTGATGGGAGCGCTGCCAGCTAACCGAGTGCGAGGCAATATCTACCCCTTCGAGCGCGCTGGACTGGACTTTGCTGGACCAATATGGATGCACTTTCACATGCGAGGAAAACGCCCAGTAAAGGTGTATCTGTGCATATTTGTATGCTTTGCAACAAAGGCCTGCCATATAGAGATCGTGTCGGACTTAAGCTCAAATGCGTTCATCGCGGCGTTAAAACGGTTCTTTGCAAGACGTGGATTGAGCTCTGACCTATATTGCGACAACGCCACCAATTTTGTAGGTGCGTCACGAGAGCTCAACAGAGCTTTCGACTCGCCAAGTCAGAAGCTCATTGACGACGAATGCAGCCAGCGAGGAGTCAGGTTTCACTTCATCCCCCCACGCTCCCCTCACTTTGGAGGATTATGGGTGAGCGCCGTGAAGGTGGCCAAACAGCTGCTGGTGAAATGCACCAACAGCACAGCACTTAACTACGAAGATCTTGCGACTGCCATCACACAAGTAGAAGCGGTGATGAATTCTAGACCTCTGCATCCCTTGTCATCGGACCCGAATGACTTCGAGGCGCTAACTCCCGGTCATTTCTTGGTTGGCCGACCCCTGAACGCGTTAGTAGAACCAGTAGACGACGCACTGTTGAAACTGTCCATGAGCAACCATTGGAAACGCATTCTAATGGTACACCACATGTTCTGGCACCGCTGGTCGGCGGAATATTTGACGTTGCTGCAGAAGCGGACAAAGTGGAGCACTGTAGCCAACAACATTCAACTTGGTACACTGGTCCTTATTGCGGAAGACAACGCTCCGCCCGGACAATGGCTGCTGGGAAGAGTTGCAGAGTTACACCCAGGAGCTGATGGTGCAGTTCGGGTTGTAACACTCAGGACCAAGACTGGATTATTTAAGCGCAACGTACATAAGCTCTGACCGCTGCCTACAGATGCCGATGAACTTAATGTTGGAAGGAGCTTCCAAGGTGGGGAGAATGTTGACGCCCCTTAATAGAATAGAGGATTAAATTACTTTATAATGGTTAACAATTTGAAGATTTGAATTAATATGTAAATAGTACTAAAATTGTGAATTAATTTGAAGTTGGCGCGTTACATTATGTACGTATAAAGAAGCGCATTCGATAGTATCAATAGTATCGAGCCAAAACGATCTGAATTATGATCACTAGATTTAAGAGATATATACGAAATAAAACGAACGAGCAAGGAGCTGCATCGAGCGGATTAAGGAAGGTCTGAATTGTGTAGACGGATTCCATTGGAAAACTGTTGGAGGGACTTAGCTCGTACAGTGACAATGGTTAAAATCAGAAGTAATAACCAGAGTGCATTGAGATCATCCCTGTGGTCTATTATTTTGACATTATTGACCACATTGGCCGTATTGTCTTTGGTCTGACTATCGACAGAACCGAACCAACCCATGGTGATGATTTTCTCTCAAAAATTGGTTTCTACAATGTTGGAGTTTTTTATTTTTATTTTTTTTTTTTTTTATTATATGCTATTCTTTTCAAAAAAAAAAAAATTTTTTTTTTCTCATGGACACACATATCTATATACCCTTCCTTTTTTTTTCAATCCTTAGATTGATCCATCGCGTAGGACATATATGGTCCTGTCACGGTCGCCATGTAAATCGATGTTCAATCCGTTTTTCTGGATCGTTGGGGCTCAACCCTCCGATCTCTTTTATTGTCGTTTATGTTCTCAATTTTACAATTGTGTTTTGGGCTTTTGTAAGCCAAAAGCCGCGGAGCTGCGCTGCCAGTGACGCCGGCAGCGGAGCGGCAGAACTATGTGTTCTTATCTCTTATATGTTAGTATGTATATGTGTGAATATGCTCAGCGCTGTTGGCAGCGAGAGCGCGAGGGAAGATATATGTGTGTATGCATGTATATTAGTGCCGTCAAGTCATGGGAACATGCTGACGCTGCACTTGGGTCGCTCGAGGCATTCTTGAGTGAATCGTAATACGATCACCCAGAATGTCTGGGACTTTATTGTTACGTAAACACTGAAACAAAGTGTTACAGTGAGTATTCTTTAAGTACCGTCGGTACAGTGGGTATTCGTAATAATGAATACTTTACTTTACTGTAGTATGCTCATATCTACATCTCCCTCCTTTTGAAAAATAACGTAATATAATGAAGTTATTTTATTTTTTGCTTTTACTATATATGTATACGAGTTATGTATTCTTAAAAAGACAATTTATATATATATATTTTTTTTTTCTTTTTAGTCAATTATTAGAATATTGAACTTTAATTAATATTGATAAAATTTAAAAGTTATTTGAATATAAATGCAGAGTAGTATATTTTTATGGTTTATATTTATGTATGGCCATACTAAAAATGATTAATAATTGCAAATCTTTAACCTATCCTTATGTACTTTCTGAGTTTTGTTTTTATTATCGGAGATTATGACGTTATCTCTTTCTCCGATACTTTCTACTCTATATGGTCCTATATATTTAAAATCTAGCTTATGTCCTGTTTCATTTTTCAATAAAACTTTATCTCCTACAGCTAAATTTAAATCTTTTAACTTTAAGTCATATAGCTGTTTATTTTTAATTTTATGCTCCTCGAGCATAATCCTTGCTCGTTTATATGCTATTTCTAATCTATATTTACTCTCTTTAGAGTAATCATCTATGTTATATAGAGGTGCTATTCTATCTATAGTATTAAATTGAACTGGTAAGTTTGAAGTCTTACCGAAAACTAGCTCATATGGACAATAATCATGTGCCATAGAGGGGGTTGTATTAAAACAATATACGAAGTATTGCAGCCATACATACCAATCTGATTTGTCAGCTGAGATGTATGAGCGTATGAATTCGTTAAATGTTCTGTGGCTTCGCTCCACGGTTCCTACAGTCTGGTGATGATGTGCAGTAGAAGTTATGTTTTTCATGTTTAGATTTAGGAAGTGGACCGATCGTATCCACTATTACCCTATCAAAAGCCATGTATGGTGTTTCTGTAATAGTCAATGGAGTTATTGTGTGCTTGGTTACTTTAGCTTTTTGGCATTTTGGACATTTTCGTATGTAATTGGTTATTTCTTTAGTCATACCTTTCCAAAAATAATGTCTTTTGACCTTGGCCAAGGTTTTTGTTATGCCTGTATGTCCTCCTTGTATGGGATCATCATGTAATGTAGACAGTATTGCTTCTTTTTCTTTTTCATTTTTAATTAGGGTCACCGGGCGGAGTCCTCTCGCCCCTCCTATGGAACGTGGCAGTGAACACACTGCTGCGGGAGATAGAGGGGGGTGGCTGCCGCGTGGTGGCGTACGCGGACGACGTTGCCATAGCATTCTCCGGAAAATTTCCGCAGACGTTGTGTGAGTGCATGACAAGTACTCTCACGAAAATGTCGAAATGGGCAGACAAATGCGGGTTAGGCGTCAACCCGTCTAAAACGGAACTGGTGCTTTTCACTAGGAAGTACAAAGTTCCGGCACTGATTCCCCCAAGACTATGTGGGGAAACGCTAGTCTTCAGCAACAACGCCAAGTATCTTGGCCTTATCCTCGATAGAAAGCTCGATTGGAAATTGAGCATAGAGGATAGAGTAAAGAAGGCCACAGTGGCCCTCTATACTTGCAGGAAAGCCATCGGACTAAAATGGGGAATGACCCCATATATAGTTCGGTGGCTCTACACCGCCATCATACGACCAATCATGCTCTATGGGGTGGTGGTATGGTGGCCAGCCTTGGACAAAAGGACAGGCCTCAATAAACTCAGCAGAGTTCAACGCATGGCAGAACTATGCATAACCGGCGGGCTACGCACTACTCCAGGCGAAGCCCTGGATACTGTGCTGGACCTCCTCCCGGTTGATCTCATGGGAAAGAAGGTGGCAACACTTTCCGCCCTCCGAATGAGAGAAGCCAGACTGTGGAAAGCATCCGCGGTTGGGCACTCGGGAATCCTGATGAGACTCCCGCAATTACCAGAGAGGACAGATTACTGTATCCCCAGTGATCACCTCTCGACGCCCTTCCAGGTATCAATCCCATCTAGGGAGGACTGGGAGATGGGCGAACCAGGGCCTGCTAATGCGGTCCACTTCTACACTGATGGCTCAAAGCTAGACGGCCGCGTAGGAGGCGGAGTCTACTGCAGCGAGCTGAACATCAGTCATTGCTTCAGGCTCCCGGATCACTGTAGTGTGTTCCAAGCGGAGGTTGAAGCCATCAAGGAGGCCATTTCGATCGTCTCCAAACTACTCCTAGATACGCACTTAGTGTGCGTCTTCTCGGACAGCCAAGCAGCTATCAAAGCTCTAGGCTCAATATCGTCGAACTCAGCGACTGTAAATGACTGCCGCAGGTCTCTGCACGAGATCGCAGAGCAGTTAGATCTCTTCCTTATGACGGAATGACGCCGCCGACGAGCTAGCCAGGCAGGGTACTACGATTCCTCTCCTATCGGAGAGGGATCAAGTAGCGATGCCTTTGGCTACGTGCAGGCTCCTAACGCACGAATTGTTCGAGCAAAATGCCAATAGGAGATGGCAGCAAACCGTTTCCTGTAAAGTCTCAAGATTGATATGGCCATATCGATCGAAGAAGCGCTCAGCAGAGCTGTATAAACTCAGCAGAGCACAGTGCTCTGCAGTTACTAGAGCCATTACGGGACACTGGCAGATCGGCACTCACGCCTCTAGACTGTCAATCCCTCATAACGACTTCTGCAGGAGTTGTCGCGACGAGGAGGAGGAGGAATCGGTCCCCCACTTCTTCTGCCACTGCCCAGCCCTTGGAAATCGTCGTCTTCGTATTCTCGGGGCCGCTTTCCTCACGGACATTTCGGACCTATCCGTAATCAAACCAGGGACTTTGTCCAAATACATCCAAGCCACCGGATGGGAGTGCCCTTAACCTGCAGTAGTATGCTCTCACGGTTCGGGCAACGCGAAGGGGCACATGCCCATGCGGCAACACAACGGACCTGTCTATAGGTCCAAGTGAGCTTGGGGGCGGGAGGCTCTTATCCCCCCCCCTCCCGGCTACCGCTTTAACCTAACCTAACCTAGGGTCACCGGGTTGAGTAGCGCTACTCTTATTGTTCGTAATATTTTATTGCCCATATTTTTAAAATTATCTATTGAAATGTATTCAAAGATATTTTCCCACGGTGCCACTTTGAGTTGGCTGATTTTTTGTTTACCGGCTTGCGTTTCAAGCCTTTGGAAAAACTGACCTAAGTCAAGGGTTCCATTAGTATACAAATCGCTAACATCATATCTTGCAGTAATTTTTTTTCCATGTTTGAAAAAACATAAATTATTATTTACATGCAAGGTCACTACTTTACGTACTTCGTCATTGTTGATGACTTCATATACGTTGGGCTTTGAAGCTTTTGTTAGAGATTGCCTAGGCAATTCTATTTGTTCTTTTCCTGCGCAGGATTTCTGTCTACTCTGTTGCCTGGTAGTGACTTTCAGGACTTTATTCGTATTTTGTATGTTTTTATACCCGATACTCAAAATGAGTATTGGGGTATATTAGATTTGTGGTAAAAGTGGATGTGTGTAACGTCCAGAAGGAATCGTTTCCGACCCTATAAAGTATATATATTCTTGATCAGCATCAATAGCCGAGTCGATTGAGCCCTGTCTGTCTGTCCGTCCGTCCGTCTGTCCGTCTGTCCGTCCCCTTCAGCGCCTAATGCTCAAAGACTATAAGAGCTAGAGCAACGATGTTTTGGATCCAGACTTCTGTGATATGTCACTGCTCCAAAAATATTTCAAAACTTTGCCCCGCCCACTTCCGCCCCCACAAAGGGCGAAAATCTGTGGCATCCACAATTTCGACGATACGAGAAAACTGAAAACGCAGAATCGTAGAAGAGGACTATATCTTCTAGAGTGAGAAATCTGAACCAGATCGTATAATTATTACAGCCAGAATCACGAAAACAATTTCACTCTTTCTCGCTCTGCCTCACTCTAACACACAGGTTTCATGGTCGGTTTTGCCAATTGCAAAATATGAGTTCAAGGATCTCAGAACCTATAAAAGCCAGAGCAACCAAATTTGGTATCCACACTCCTGTGATATCGGACCTTGACCGTTTCCTGTCCAAATTTCGCCACACCCCCTTCCGCCCCCGCAAAGGACGAAAATCTGAGGCAACCACAAATCTCAGAGACTATTAAGGCTAGAGTAACCAAATTTGGTGCACACACTCCTTTAAGATGTCACTATAAAACGTATATCTCAGAATTTCGCCCCACCCCCATCCGCCCCCACAAAGGACGAAAATCTGTTGCATCCACAATATTGCAGATTTGAGAAAACTAAAAACGCAGAATCATAGATAATGACCATATCTATTAGATTGCTGAATCTGGATCAGATCAGATCATTTTTATAGCCAAAAGGAACAAATCAATTTGCAGTGGCTACGCAGCGCCCGACGTCACGCTCAGACTGATTTTCTGTCTCTCTCGCACGCACTCTTTGTCGTGTCGTTAAATATTAGCGGTGTCTGCCGGAGGAGAGCCATACTGACTTAGTATCGGGTATAACCTTAGAGTTGCGGTGTCCGCAGCAACTCACAACGTTCCCCCTCGTTTTTTTTTATTATTTGCTATTCATTTATTCTTTTCAATAATAAAAAAAATTACTAAAAATCTTTTTTTTTTCTCATGGACACACATATCTATATACCCTTCCTTTTTTTTTTTACTCTTTAAAATTTCATCAATATAAATTTTTTTTTTTTATATATATTTGATCAAAATGAAGGAAGAAAAAAAATGTTAAGGGACATGTGATCGATTTACAGGTTTTTCATTATATAATTCAATATCGATCACATGGTTTTAGTAATAGCCTAACAGAGGTTAGTATTTTCAAGTTGCACTTTAAGGGTGCTTCAACTCGAGATAGAATATTATAATTATTGGCAATATGAGGCATGGCATTTCTGCAGCTCAATTGCGTTACTTCGCACCAGTGCGAAGTTGTTTATTGATTTCCTTGATGCGCTCTTGGCAGCGTTGTCGGTCCTCTTCATTTGTATATGTTTTTTCCAGGTCCCGCTCCAGACGTCGTTGTTGAAGCAGCCGTTTGATCCGGCCGCCCCTCTTTGTTTTCTTCCTTGGGCGTTTTTCTTGTCGTGCCCTGTACTCAGCTATTGTGAGTGGGCGTGGTCCATCGTTGGATACACTTCTAACGCCTCTTGTAGGCTGAGTGCGTCCCTTTGCTCGGTAGGAGCAGCGTCGACGAAGTCTGGTGCATTTTCTGCTGCTGGAGTGGTTGTGTTACTGTCCATCGACGGTGCAAGGGGCGGTCCTATGCCACTCGCACTTATATTATTGGTCCTTGCTGGGTCTGGTGGGGCCGGTGCTGGTCTTCGCACAGGTTTTTATATTTTATATCGCTCTTTGTAGCGCGGGCTGTTATATCTCCTTGGGTATTATATATTCCTGGCCGCATTGTAGCCGCCAAATTTAAGGGTATAAATTATAATGCAACATGGGTTTGTGCGTAATATCGTCGGCAGTCGTGCATGGGTCTGGCGAAACGGCTGGTTTGGCTTTCTGCTGGGTTTTTTTTTTTCTCTTGGCACTGGCACTGGGGACAACACTGTTTCAATAGTTTTTCCAATTTTCTTTTGACTTGGTCCGATTTTTTTAAAACAAAATCACATAGTATTATATTTTTTTTTTTCGGCCATTCTTTGTCTTTCAAAATTTTAACACTTTTTTTGAAAAAATTTCTCTCTTTTTTTTTTTTCTCAATCCTTAGATTGATCCATCGCGTAGGACATATCGAGTCCTGTCACGGTCGCCATGTAAAATGAAATGTTCAAATCCTTTTTGTTGGATCGTTGGGGCTCAACCCTCCGATCTGTTTTATTGTGATTTCTGTTCTGTATTTTACAATTGTGGTTTGGGCTTTTGTAAGCCAAAAGCCGCGGAGCTGCGCTGCCAGTGACGCCGGCAGCGGAGCGGCAGAACTATGTGTTCTTATCTCTTATATGTTAATATGTATATGCTCAGCGCTGTTGGCAGCGAGAGCGCGAGGGAAGATATATGTGTGTATGCATGTATATTAGTGCCGTCAAGTCATGGGAACATGCTGACGCTGCACTTGGGTCGCTCGAGGCATTCTTGAGTGAATCGTAATACGATCACCCAGAATGTCTGGGACTTTATTGTTACGTAAACACTGAAACAAAGTGTTACAGTGTGTATTCTTTAAGTACCGTCGGTACAGTGGGTATTCGAAATAATGAATACTTTACTTTACTTTAATATGAGCATACTACAGCTTTCCACTATTTCTTCTGACGGTATTCATATTGATTTAATAAGTACAAATTTGGTTAATTTATAGCCGAAGTAGAATAACATTAACAATATCAAAATTATTAAAAATAATGTTGTTAATGGTAAGGCCGTATTACCTAATGTTATAAGGGGATTTAAAATATTAAATATTATTAAATTTCCTGGTTTGGGATCAATATGGTTTCTATATCGGACGTTAATTCTATTTTTCTGACAACTTGTGATCTTGCTGGTAGAAGAATTGTATTGTTACCAGAACTGTATGTTATTGGAACATAAATTTTAATTTTTATATTATTTGGTCGTATTATTAACCAATCCTCTGCAGGTTTTAAGTCTATTAGGCAGTTTAATTCTTTTATGAAATCAATGAATTGCAAAATTTTGATTAACTAAATGGAAATTGTGTGGAATTATGTACTTATCCGTCTGTAGCTCTATTAGGGTAAGGCCTTGGGATGTTATTATACCTTCCCCTATTCCTTGAATATCTATTTTATTTTTTGTTTGAATGTCGTTAAAGACATCTGAATTTTCTTTTAATAATGATATATTGGCACCTGTATCTATAAGGAATGTAAGTTGTTTTCCTGTTTTAGAATTGAGGAATGCCACGAATATATTGAGATTGAGGTTGATTGTGTGAACCGCTGGATTTTTATACCCGATACTCAAAATGAGTATTGGGGTATATTAGATTTGTGGTAAAAGTGGATGTGTGTAACGTCCAGAAGGAATCGTTTCCGACCCTATAAAGTATATATATTCTTGATCAGCATCAATAGCCGAGTCGATTGAGCCCTGTCTGTCTGTCCGTCCGTCCGTCTGTCCGTCTGTCCGTCCCCTTCAGCGCCTAATGCTCAAAGACTATAAGAGCTAGAGCAACGATGTTTTGGATCCAGACTTCTGTGATATGTCACTGCTCCAAAAATATTTCAAAACTTTGCCCCGCCCACTTCCGCCCCCACAAAGGGCGAAAATCTGTGGCATCCACAATTTCGACGATACGAGAAAACTAAAAACGCAGAATCGTAGTAGATGACTATATCTTCTAGAGTGCAAAATCTGAACCAGATCGTATAATTAATACAGCCAGAATCACGAAAACAATTTCACTCTTTCTCGCTCTGTCTCACTCTAACACACAGGTTTCATGGTCGGTTTTGCCAATTGCAAAATATGAGTTCAAGGATCTCAGAACCTATAAAAGCCAGAGCAACCAAATTTGGTATCCACACTCCTGTGATATCGGACCTCGACCGTTTCCTGTCCAAATTTCGCCACACCCCCTTCCGCCCCCGCAAAGGACGAAAATCTGAGGCAACCACAAATCTCAGAGACTATTAAGGCTAGAGTAACCAAATTTGGTGCACACACTCCTTTAAGATGTCACTATAAAACGTATATCTCAGAATTTCGCCCCACCCCCATCCGCCCCCACAAAGGACGAAAATCTGTTGCATCCACAATATTGCAGATTTGAGAAAACTAAAAACGCAGAATCATAGATAATGACCATATCTATTAGATTGCTGAATCTGGATCCGATCAGACCATTTTTTTAGCCAAAAGGAACAAATCAATTTGCAGTGGCTACGCAGCGCCCGACGTCACGCTCAGACTGATTTTCTGTCTCTCTCGCACGCACTCTTTGTCGTGTCGTTAAATATTAGCGGCATCTGCCGGAGGAGAGCCATACTGACTTAGTATCGGGTATAACCTTAGAGTTGCGGTGTCCGCAGCAACTCACAACGTTCCCCCTCGTTTAGGTCTGTGATGGTTATTCTTGATAACGCATCTGCTACATGATTATCTTTACCCTTTAGATACTCGACTGTAAAGTCGTATTCTTCTAATTCGAGCCGCATGCGTGTGAGTTTTGAGCTAGGATTGACCATTGAAAATAGGTATGTTAGTGGTCTGTGATCCGTTTTTACTGTAAAGTGTTTACCATAGATATATGGTCGAAAATGGGTAATTGCCCAATGAATTGCTGCTAATTCCTGTTCTGTAGTACTTTTGTTACTTTCACCTTTTGTGAATGAACGTGATGCATATGCTAATGGGAGTTGGAGTCCGTTATGGTTTTGAGTTAAAACCGCTCCACATGCTTGTTTACTAGCATCGGTGATTATGCAAAATTCTTTCTGAAAATCTGGGTACTGTAACAGAGTGGGTTCCATAAGTTTATCTTTTAAATATTGGAATGCATTTTGACATTCAGTTGACCACTCAAAGGGGACATTCTTTTTACATAATCTAGTTATGTGCCGGGAATAGTCGGCGAAGTTTTTAATAAAACGTCTATAATAATTGCAAAATGCAATAAATCGTCTAGCGCTGTCCGCATCATTTGGGACTGGATAGTTTTTGATGACGTCATATTTCTTGTCATCTGGCAAGATTCCTTTATCTGTGCATTTATGACCAAGAAAGGTCACTTCATGCATAAAAAATGAACATTTTTGTGGATGTAATTTTAGGTTGTGTTTCCTACATATCTCAAAAATATCTGTTAAGTTTTTAAGCATATGTTTTTCGGAACAACCCATGACTATTAGATCGTCCATATACAGGAAGGCTTGCGAAGCTTCAAGTCCAGAGAATGCTATAGTCATCATTCTTTGAAATGAATTCGGCGCTATTTTTAAACCAAATGGTAGTCGCGTGAAGCGATATGAGCCATTGCTCGTTGAAAAAGACGTTATATTTCGCGAACTTTCTTCTAGTTCGATTTGATGAAAACCTGACATTAAGTCAAGGCATGAGAAATACTTTGCTCTACCTAGTTGATCCAAAATGTCATCAATTCTAGGTAGTGGAAATTTGTCGGCCAGGAGTTTTTTGTTTATTTGACGATAGTCAACTACTAATCGCCATTTCTTTTGTTCTGAACTCGGAAGGGCTTTCTTTGGGACAAGTAGAAGTGGGCTGTTGTATTCTGATACGGATGGTTCGACAATATTGTCGTTGATTAATTTTCCTACTTGTTTTTTAATTTCCTCAACTTGGCTATGCGGACTTCGATAGTTCTTTATATATATAGGTTCGTCATCCCTCAATCTCAATTTCTGTTTATAAAAATTATTTGTTGTGATTGATTCGGTTTCAAGCCCGAATACGTCACTAAAATTGGTACATAGTTTAGTTAATTGCTTCTTGAATTGTACTGGGAAATGTTTGCTTAATTCAGCTATGACAGTTTTTTCTCGGATTTTTTGAGTTGTTTGAATTACCTTGTAATTCGAAAGTGGTTCATATTGTATGTTATTTATATGTACTAATTGGTTGGTACTGGTTTTATTCAGCAATCGGACAAATGTATTATTTTTTGAAGTTATTGTATTTGCTACATAAATACCAGGTTGAATTTCCTGGTTTGGGATCAATATGGTTTCTATATCGGACGTTAATTCTATTTTTCTGACAACTTGTGATCTTGCTGGTAGAAGAATTGTATTGTTACCAGAACTGTATGTTATTGGAACATAAATTTTAATTTTTATATTATTTGGTCGTATTATTAACCAATCCTCTGCAGGTTTTAAGTCTATTAGGCAGTTTAATTCTTTTATGAAATCAATGCCTATTATTCCATCACACGGAATTGCAAAATTTTGATTAACTAAATGGAAATTGTGTGGAATTATGTACTTATCCGTCTGTAGCTCTATTAGGGTAAGGCCTTGGGATGTTATTATACCTTCCCCTATTCCTTGAATATCTATTTTATTTTTTGTTTGAATGTCGTTAAAGACATCTGAATTTTCTTTTAATAATGATATATTGGCACCTGTATCTATAAGGAATGTAAGTTGTTTTCCTGTTTTAGAATTGAGGAATGCCACGAATATATTGAGATTGAGGTTGATTGTGTGAACCGCTGGATTTTTTAATTTAGTGTATCTAAAGGATCTTGGGAGTTTCCCGAAGCTGTCTGGGTAACACGAACATTGTTCTGTCGTGTGTTTCCATTGCTATTGTATCTTTGGTTGTTATAGGTTCCACCGTTATTACGGTTATTTCCCCTATAGCCAACACGACCTCTATTGTTATTATAACTATTGTTGTTGTAAATATGGTTGTGGTTGTGACCACGACCATTTCCTCCACCACGATAGTTACCTCGAAAGTTACTACCGCGGTAGACTTGTCCTTGTCTGGTGTACAATATTGAACTTGCGCTACCAGTCATCTCTGTACTACACTGTATATATTTTGCTACGGCATCATTCATTGTTGGGAATGTGCCTGCTTCTAGTATTGTTTTGAGTCTGCCGTGCTCGCAATTTTTAACCATTGTACTAATGGCCTCTTTGCAGCTGAACTTATCGGCGTGTTCCGCTGGCAAACCCTCATCAATGTATGATGCTTCTAGAAGTTTTCTCATATCATCAATCTCTGTTGTGAATTGGGCGGCTGTTTTGCCTTTTTGGCATACTTTTGCCATTTTAGCCTTTATAACATCTGATGACTCTCCGACAATAGTGTCTTGCAATTTCTTTATTATTGCGCTAATGGTGGTTTCATCTTGTATTTTATACAATGTAGTTCCTATTACTTTTGATTTAATTACTTCTATAGCTAAATTTTCGTATGGTCCTTTCGTTAGATCGACCAATTTGACTGCCGTAATGAATCTTTGTAAATGGAGTTTCTGTCCATTAAATTCCGGAATGGCGTGCGAAATATCTTTGATATATGCCCGTTGGGCAATTGTTTCGTCTGCCATTGTGGTTGGTTCTAGTAGTAAGGATAAGGGACGGTTGCTTTTTACACTGAATTACCAAATTCGCAACATGTTGCAGCAACATTTGCTTAAGCATGTGCAGCTTGGCAACATGTTGAATGTAAGTGTGCATCATATTGCTATGTTATTACGTGATCATGTTAAATAAATACTTATAAGATATTTTATTAACATTGAATTGGGAACCAATTTCTGCTATGTTATTAACTGGTCAAGTTAAATAAATACTTATAGGATATTTTATAAACATTGAATTGGGAAAACAAATGTGTGAAGTTTCTGAAATTTACATCCTATAGAAAACATAGGTTGGAAACCTGGGTATCTAGATGTCCGTATAGAGGGTTGAATGGTAAGAGAACACAAATTAATGGAGATATATATAGGAGCACGCAAAGAATAAAATTATAATAGGAAGACATCAAAATTAATTAATGCTACTTAGAGTAAATATACGTCTGTCCCGTATCCTTACTACTTGGTGGCGCCACCTATCGGCGATAATGTGAACTAACTTCGATCTTAATCCTGTTTCTCAACCATGTAAAATCCTCTCAAATCGATCCTTCGCTCATTTATATTCTCTCTCCTCCCACTTACTGTCAATGAACCTGTTTTTACGATTGGTCCCGTGTTGCGATTCAAACAACCCTCAAACAGGTAGGTCATCCCTTTGCAATGAATCTAATGTGATAGTTTAGAGGTATTTTTTAAGTGTTTCCTGAAAAACGGTTTCGATGCCCTTGAACCTTTCTACTTTCTCTATAATTTATATTCCTCCTTTGTGTACCTAACACTGTCCCATAGCAAAGTGCCTATATAATAACTACTCACAGCTAACAGCTAGGACATAAACTAGTAATCTTTCAACAACGATGGATGACCTTGAAATCATTTTTATCGATTCCCAACCGGAATCAACCATAAATCTGGACTCTCAGCCGAGCTCCGTAGACCTGTCCTTGATTTTTGGGATTAAGACTCAAACCTATCTCGAGAGCAACTTGACCTGGTTAAGTGACATTAAATGGGATGATGACGACGATGACCCAAGGAATGCAACGTCTAATAATGATAATCCAGCATACATTTTCCCGGATGATGACAACATTTTCGATTTAGTAGATAATCAGGATGATGATAAAAGATCTCAACTCCAGGAACTACTTCGGGACGAAGATGATGATGACTTAATTGCTGCGGTAAAATTAGCTGAGGCGAAATTTTAATAATACGAATACATATTTATATAATAAGAATATTTTATGTATTTTTCTAAAAATAATATATACATATGTACATATATAATAAATATAACACATTTAACCACTATTTATTTTAAATGTTTCTGTTTTACTTTTGATTGGTTGAATTTCACTTCCTCTTATTACAAGAGAATCATAGGATTCGTTTGAAACAGGTTTCTTCCACGTGAGGATTACACAAAAAGAATAAGTGGATTTCAGGTAGAATACTGATGCTTTTGAATGAATTTATTGAGTAATTTTCACATCATTTTATACTTAGTTGGTAAATTTATGTAAAGGTATTTATATTTAAAAACGCACAGATTATTTCATTTTTAAATAAATATTATATTTTTCGCTTTAATTCCATGTTATGCTTAAATAAAATATGCATATTGAAGTCAATTCTCAACCAAAACAGTT